>NC_064409.1:2920000-3220000 GCF_023375975.1 Astyanax mexicanus
TCCTGATAGTATTTCCTTGAGTATTGCTCTTTTCAGCCTGTTCTTGGGCTCTCTTTCTCCTTTTAAGGGCATTTTTCCCCGGCTGTGTCTCAATTCACTATCCAGGGCAGCGGTAGTGTACTGGACCGTGACCCTGATGACATTTTTTTCTTTCTTCTTGGCTTAACCTGCTTTGAGATCAACTGTTCTGCGATTGGGTTCAACAACCCTCTGGGCTGGAGAGCTACTAGTCTGTACATAGCACTCCATCCCATTACACTATATTAAAAAAAAAAAAAGAAATTTGTGGCCACCACGTAATGGCTTGGGAAATATCTGGCCCGTGTCTAAATTTAATTGCCGACCGCTGTTTAGGTCTCATTTATGCAGAAATATAGAACATTAGCCACTGTGGCTAGTCTGGACTCAGCCACCCCAGTGTCTTATATCTACAAAATTGACTGTTGTTGACGGACATCCTGTTCTGTTTGCGTACGGACAGCCTGTAATATGTATGTGTGGACAAGGTTACACAAATAAATGTGTGTGTATGTGTGTGTATATCTGTGCGTGTGTGTTTGATAGTAGTAAAAGTTGTTCTGTCACAGGTCTCTAATAAGGGCAGTGTGTAGTGCTCATCTCTCAGGCTCAGATCACTGAGCAAACACTCACAGAATCAATGAAAGGCTCGACGTGGGAGACACCACAATAGAGCTGATGAATACATCATCCATTCTGTGGATGCAGACAAACTAACTGAGCTCCTCTATATAAGAACCCTCTACAGAAAACATCCCACACCCAGACTGGAAAACCTGGAACCTGGGGAGGAATGCACAACATTACTGGAATTGAATTAATTTGAAATTGTACAATTTCAAAGAAGGAGTGATTAATATAGAATGAAACTTATATGTATATACAGCTCTGGAAAACCACTAAAAATTATGAATTTCTTTAATTTTACCAAATTGAAAACCTCTAGAATATAATCACGAGAAAAATGAATGATCACAAGCCATCAAACCAAACTGAACTGCTTAAATTTTTGCACCAGGAGTAAAGCAGCATAAAGTTATTCAGTTAGTTCCATATGGCATCCTGCAGCACAATTACCCACATATGTTGCAGCTGGTCCTGTAGATCCTGCACACACACACAGGTTGCCAAAAATAGCATCTCAGCTGGTTTCGCCATATATCTGGCAACAGGGCAGCCCAAGAAAGTGCTGCAATCTGGCGAATGAGACATTCCTGGGAAGCCCTCATTGTGTGTGGATGAGCATTATTATTATCATTACCCTGCTGGCACCTAATGCCATACATGGGTTAGACGGGTATAAAAGCCCCCCAGCATTGAGCTGTTGAGCAGTGGAATTGAGCTCTCCGGAATGATTGGGTTCTATCCTGATCTTACTCCTTACAGCAATGTTCCAAAGACTAAAAAACAATAAGTTCACCGACTACATAAGAAGCTTTAGGTTCATGTAATAAACCTAATAACCTAATAAACCTAATGAACTCTATGTTACCTCCTAACACCTCTAACTACCTTCTACTACCAGATCAGGAGAATCTCTCACTATCTTTAATAAACTCCTGAAGACTGAGCTCTTCAAAGAGCTCTTACTCTCCTAACACCTCTAACTAACTACCTTCTACTACCAGATCAGGAGAATCTCTCACTATCTTTAATAAACTCCTGAAGACTGAGCTCTTCAAAGAGCACTTACTCTCCTAACACCTCTAACTAACTACCTTCTACTACCAGATCAGGAGAATCTCTCACTATCTTTAATAAACTCCTGAAGACTGAGCTCTTCAAAGAGCTCTTACTCTCCTAACACCTCTAACTAACTACCTTCTACTACCAGATCAGGAGAATCTCTCACTATCTTTAATAAACTCCTGAAGACTGAGCTCTTCAAAGAGCACTTACTCTCCTAACACCTCTAACTAACTACCTTCTACTACCAGATCAGGAGAATCTCTCACTATCTTTAATAAACTCCTGAAAAGACAGAGCCCTTCAAAGAACACTTACTCTCCTAACACCTCTAACTACCTTCTACTACCAGATCAGGAGAATCTCTCACTATCTTTAATAAACTCCTGAAGACTGAGCTGGTTAAGTGAGTCTCCAGACGGTCTCACATGAACGCTCACCTGAAGCCATCAGGGGGAGGAGTCTGAGAGCAGTTTGAGTGACAGGTGAAAGTGTCTGCAGCCTGATGAGAAAACTGCTCTTTGTGTTTGGTCAAGAGGGTCCAGAGATCCGTGGCTGACCATCGACTCACACCCAGTGACCCACGTCCTCCAGCCCAGTGTTCCCCAACTCCAGCGTGGAGTCCACCTGCACTACAGGGTGTTCTGTGTTTCCTGTTCAAACACTACCAACACTGCTGATAACAGACTTCATTATCATTATTACTATTCATTAATTACAGGATAAGAGACAAAAAAAGCTGAAATACACATGACATGAAGGATATACCTCTCTGGAAAAAATTGAGAATTGAAAACCTCTGGAATATAATCAAGAGGAAGATGGATGATCACAAACCATCAAACCACCAAACTGAACTGCTTGTATTTTTGCACCAGGAGTAAAGCAGCATAAAGTTATCCAAAAGCAGTGTGTAAGACTAGTGGAGGAGATTAAAAAACACCTATATCTAACACTTTTTCCTCATATGATAATCAAATTAATAAAACAAAAAACAATTAAAAGGTAATGTTTTTTTTAATAATATTGCATAAATAAAAACATTAAATATTAAAATAAATATATAGAATAAAAAATAAAACATAAGAATAAAAATACGATACAACAAAGTCAATCAAATAAAAATAAATAAATATAAACATATCTTATATTAATTATATAATATATGTACAGCTCTGGACAAATTAAGAGACATTTCAGGTTCTGAATCTTTTTTTTTTTTTTTTTTTTTTTTGCTATTTATAGGTATATGTTTGAGTAAAATGAGCATTGTTGTTTAAATTCCAAATAAAATATCTGCATTTAGATCATTTATTTGCAGAAAATGAGAAATGGCTGAAATAACCAAAAAAAAAAAAAAGATGCAAAACTTTCAGATTTTAAATAATGCAAAGAAAACAAAAAAAATAATATTCATAAAGTTTTAAGAGTTCAGAAATAATCAATATTTGGTGGAATAACCCTGGTGGTTTTTAATCACAGTTTTTATGCATCTTGGCATCATGTTCTCCTCCACCAGTCTTACACACTGCTTTTGGATAACTTTATGCTGCTTTACTCCTGGTGTGTGTGTGTGTGATCCTGGGAGAGGGGCTGTCAGGGCCACGTGTAGCCGGGGGGGTGGGGGTGTTTGGGGGTCTCTGTGTGTCGGGTGGAAAATTTGATTAAGCGGAGGGATGAGCGTGGCTGAGCGTGGCCGCTGTGCGGCGGCTCGCGCGGCTCGGGCGCCCCAGCGCGCGCGTTTGTTGGGGGGTTAAGTGCTGCGAGAAAGAGCTCCATTATCCGGAGTGAGAACTGCGCATGTGGCTGTCCGCTCGAGCGGTGCTCTCTCTCCCATTCAGAGCCCCGCTTTCACAACTCAAAGCCCCCAAAAACTTCCATTCTCTCCATCCAGCCACCTCTCACCCCCACCTACCCCAATACCCCTCCTCTATAACCCACCCATCCTTCTATAACCCCCCAACCCATCCATCCATCCATCCATCCATCCATCCATCCATCCATCCATCTAAATATAATAAAAGTGTACTTGAACTATATATGGGATCTTTAAAGTATACATTTTCTACTTTCCTAAGAGCAGGAAGTACAGATTTGTCTCATTTAACCAGCCAAAAGTCATTCAGACATTCAGTATTCTCTATCACTGTATCACTAATAAATAATATATATTTCAATTATATACATATTTTTAAAACCCCCCAAAAAATCTGGATCATCAACTTCTTGACACATATTTAGTTGATGATATAGTTTATAATCTTTATAATCTTAAAAATATGGGTGAAAAAAAGTCCTTTAACTGAAAGGTACTCTTTAAAGTACAAATCTATATCTATTTTTATTAGTGTGTACTTTATTTACGAAAAAAGTATACTTTATTTGGCTGTGCTAATTTTGTACTGGTGATATACAGTATACGCTAAGTATTATTTTATGATAAAACTATACTACTTTTTTACTAAATATGAGCTTTTATTTCTGCAGTTAAACTGTACTTCAGTGAAAGTTGCTACTAAAACATTAATTTTGTATTGACAAATTAAAACAAATAGTGATGAGCAATGATATTATGGCTTTAGTTTTTACCAGTTTATATATGCTCCTTAAAATGAATGTGATGTTTGATGTATTGTTTAATTCTATTTTAATCGTATTTTAATATGGTTTTAATGCTCAGTTGGACAGCTCACACAAATGTACTTAAATTGTATTAAATAGTGTCAGAAATAACATCCCTCTATAACCATCCCTCTATAACCCCCTCCTCCCCGCACTGTGTCTCTCTGCTCGGTCTTTTTGAGGGGAGGAAAAAGAAAGTTTAACAATGGAGATGGAAGAAGAGACTGGGGCAGATTCTGCTGCACCCCCGACCACTCCACACTGAGGGGCTGTGAGACTATCCTCCAGTGCAGCATGTGTGGAGGACTGCATCCTCATCAATCACACACACACACACACACACACACACACAAATAAACAGACATGTATAAAGTACTAGAGACCCAGACTTCAGTACAAGTACAAGTGCTCTCGACTTGAGTAGAACTTAAACCCTTCTTTTAGCTCCACAAAGTATTATATTTTTTGTAGTTTTGCAGTATTGCAGTAGAAGTTAAAAATAAAATGAAATTACTGAAATAGTAAAAGTAAAAATGCAGTACTGTGTTATTAGTGTAGTTATTACAGAAAGCAGTGGAAAGTTAGCAGTGCTAAAGGCAGAACGGGAGCAGTGAGCTCTTCTTATAAAATCAGCTTGATATAAGTATATAAGTACAATGGAAATTGCTGTTTAATTCTACAAACTACAGACAACATTTCTCCCAAATTCCAAATAAAAATATTAACATTTAGAGCATTTATTAGCAGAAAATGGTTAAAATAACAAAAAAGATGTAGATATTTCAGACCTCAAATAATGCAAAGAAAAGTTTTAAGAGTTCAGAAGTCAATATTTGGTGGAATCTCCTCCACCAGTCTTACACACTGCTTTTGGATAACTTTATGCTGCTTTACTCCTGGTGCAAAAATTTAAGCAGTTCAGTTTGGTTTGATGATCAGCTTTTGATCATCCATCTTTCTCTTGATTATATCCAGAGAATATTCTGGATATAAATATGGAAATTATGGAAAATATGGAAAATCTGGAAAATATCCAGAGGTTTTTCAATGTGGTAAAATCAAAGAAACTCATCATTTTTAAGTGATCTCTTATTTTTTTTTCCAGTGCTGTATATATTAATATGGTATCCACTTGCATTCGTCTTTAAATTCATCTCTATCTCTAGTTACATACATTATATTCATATCTCTGTACAATGTAATGTGTAATGTAATGTAATATGACTAACATTAAAAAAGAATAAAAAAACACAACCCAAGACTCTGATCCTTGTTTTTTTGTGCAGAACTGAACTAGAAATAAAAATAAGCTCAACTCAAAGCAGAAGTATGATGCCTGTGGCGTCAGGATGTCAGACGCGTGTTTAGATCATCACTCACTCAGAACATAGAAAAGAGCCCGTTATCATTCATTCTGTTTAGCAATGTTAGCTATTAGAAAATGAATGTTCCTCAAGAGCAGTCCCTAAATGTCACAGAGCACATCTGGCGAAGCTGTGGAAGCGTGCTAGAACAGATCTTCTGTGTTGAAAGAGTGTGGCAGCTCTCAATGCTTCCGTACATCCAGCAACCGCCTGGCCATAGACATGCGATTGTCTGCGCTGCGTGTTATTAATGATGCTTAATGACACGGCGCTTTTACAGTAGAGAGCGCTAAGTAGGCTTATTAAAGTCTAAATGATTTTAAATGACTGTGGAGACACATAATGACCCAGTGGATACAACTGATGGAGCTTGAGGGGTCAACACGCCAGCGGAGGGCCAGCAGTCTGCTGAAGTTGCTCTGAAAAACATGGTTTAGTACGTTAAAACACTTGTTTACAAAGCAATGAACAGTAGAAAGGGCTGTAACTTGATCTGTGTATTAATTTATTCAGTTGTTTAGTGATTTTACTTACTAACTATTTCAATATCAGATTTACTGGTTTGTGCCAGACACAGTGTGTACAGTGTTCTGCAGTTCAGGTGCCGATATTACAATTTTAGTGTTTTTATTTCAAATCTATCTATATCACAAATAATCTGAAATGTCATTTTATGGTTTTCAAATGAGCAATGTAAAAAAAAATTGACACAGTATTCTATGCTTGAGGAAGTATTACTGGATGTCAGTGTCAGGTAGGGCGCATTAAGAAGACGTGGAGAGCGGATGCACTTGCAAGTATTTATTGAAATGAATAATAATAATAAAAATAAATATAGCCGCAAGCGGCAATCATTGGGTTCAAGCACCAACTTGCACAATGGTGCCTACTGGAGCATTGAATGGTGATGTGTAAGAAGGTCTAATATGATTGGAGATGCCCTGTCACATTTAGAAATTATCAAGTTTTTCACCTGTTATTAATGTTGAGCAGAGGCCTTTCAACCTGATCAGTGCTTAAATTCACATGTAAATCTAGTGAACTTTGTAGGATATTCATTAAGTGAGTTAGAACTAGTCAAAAGGTGTCTACATGTTATTGGTATTGATCAGGTGGCTTCAACCAGAATGTTCACAAAGTGGTATTCAGATTGACCTTTGAACCTTTGCAGAACAAGCTGAAATGTTTGACCAAACAAGTTTAAATTAACACAAAGGAGTGAATGTTCTGATATGACATGTAATTACGAAGTTATTATAAATCTAGTTCTGAATTAAATGGCGCTTCATCAAGCACCAACTAGCACAATGGTGCCTACTAGAGCATAGGATGGTGATGTGTAAGAAGGTCTAACACAATTGGAGACATTCTGTCACATTTAAAATGATCAAAAGTCTTTCACCTGTTATTAATGTTGAGAAGAGGCACAAAGGAGTGAATGTTCTGATATGACATGTAATGTCAAGTTATTCTTAATCTAGTTCTGTATTAAATGGCGCTTCATCAGAGTAATATTGTACAGAGGTCTTTAACATTGTGAGATTACAGCAAATACTGCAGAGTTACAGCAATTTAGGTTAGAAATTCCAAGGACGCACAGATTGCTTGATGCCTGGAGAGTATTGTATGTGAAATTTTCACAAATGTTTTTAATGAACATTTACCTAGAGACCCTACAGTGTGCAGCAAGACTGAAATGGAGGTGATAGGCCAAATATCCAGAGAGTAGTTTCAATATAGCTATTTTCAAACAATTAGCAATTATGAATGAACAAAGCACTTTTTAAACATAGTTGTATTGAGAAATTTGTCAGAGCCACTGTACTAAATATGGCAAAAACAATTAGATGTCAAAATAGTACAGCATGATTGACATATACTCGTTTTTTTGGAACAGCGCCCCCCAGTGGGCGGATTATTTCAGCACTTTGCAGGTCACTACAGTGTCTCCACCTGAACATAACTGCCAAATATCATCCAGATTGGGCAACATTCAGCCTGCCAAAATGTCTGCTGAATGCTGATTGGCTGATGGTGTTCAGCCATGTTGATTGATTAAGTTGCCCTTTGAACATCCTTTAGAGGCTGTATGATAGATTCTGCATGCAAAGTTTCAACTTGCTAGGTTGCACGGTTGCTGAGAAACAGTGCTCCAAATTTACCTCTTGAAGTGAATGGGGCATATATCCGGAAGGACTAATTTGCATATGGCGGCCATATTGTTTACATATTTCAACTTTTTCTTATTGAATATTGAAGCGCATGCTCTCAAGAGTGTTTTGATACCAAACATGCCAGGATTGGTCAAAATTCCTAGGACTAGTTTGCAAAAGTAGGTTTTGCATATTATGCAAATTAGCACAAAATCTATATAGACGGAAGTGCATGGTCCAAATTGGAAAGTTGTTGGTATTGACCCAAGGAATCCATCAAAAAAAGAATTTTGAATGTAGGTCTTATGGTTTTTGAGTTATTGAGAAAATTGTGAAAAATGAATTTCCTTGTTTATAGCGCCACCACTTGACCAATCGGTGC
Organism: Astyanax mexicanus; assembly: GCF_023375975.1. Taxonomy (NCBI): domain Eukaryota; kingdom Metazoa; phylum Chordata; class Actinopteri; order Characiformes; family Acestrorhamphidae; genus Astyanax; species Astyanax mexicanus. The sequence goes on from NC_064409.1 coordinate 2,928,226, forward strand.
CATTTTTGTAGTCCACCGAGATGCACTGATCCTACATCTACCTACCAAGTTTCATTTCTCTATGACTTACGGTTTAGGCTGCACAACTGTTTTTACAGGAGAAAAAGAATAATAATAAGAAGAAGAAGAAGAAGAAGAAAAATCTTAGCAAAAACAATAGGGTTCTACGCACCTTCGGTGCTTGAACCCTAATAATAAACAGACAAAAAAAAAATTGAAACAAAAAGAAACACAGATAATAAACAGACAAAAAACAAATTGAAACAAAAAGAAACACAGATAACATGGATAAAAGGAAAAAGCAGAAACACATAACCTGACTGATGATAGGACGTACAACCATGAGGATGAGGAACACAGGAACAAGGAGGACTATTTACAGTGTATATATACACACAGAAGGGGACAAGAAACACCCGGGACCAGGAAACAAGGGGGTGGAGCTACAAATCAACAGTTGAACAACAGGGGCAGAAACATGGGATAAACAAAGGGCGCACATGCAGAGGAGGGTAAATAAACACAGGTACAGATCAAAGAGACAATATGTAGATTTCAATTTTTCAATATAAAGGATCACTTACTTCTGTCATGTTTTTTACTTTTCTTGCTTTTTCCTCTTATATTCTCTTCTTTCTTTTTTAGCTTTCTGATGGAAAACTCTATCGCTTCATGATTTCAGAAGGTTCATATTTTTCTGACTGCAGGAATGATGAACCTGGTTGACTCTGGCTACTGTCAGCAAATAGTGGGAGCGCCCCCTTAAGGGGGTTCTGATAGCAGTGTCGTTGGACTTTCCTGCATTGATTATAACAGAAAGAAAGAAAGAAAGAAAGAAAGAAAGAAAGAAAGAAAGAAAGAAAGAAAGAAAGAAAGAAAGAAAGAAAGAAAGAAAGAAAGGGGTGATCACACAGTATTAATTTTTACCTTTAGAGCGCTATGGGAAACTCCCCTTTTCCCACCCAATTTTCATTATTCTAGGAAAGCAACATTTGGCAACTTTACAAAAGAAAGAAAATCATAGCTTTCAATGGAAGTCAGTGTAAAAATAATGAATTACAAGCTATTTTGTAAACTTTCTTTTGGTTAATTCATCATGCAAATTATGATTCATGAATCTATGTTTTTTAGCACTTCTATAGAGCTATTTTTGCAGATATTTTTATGGCAAATCTGCTTTTTAACAGTTCTTTAAAACATTTTCCAAACATTTTGAGTTTCGAATGCTCACTTTAAGATATAGAGTAGATTTACTCTCAGAATCTGATTTTTATTCAGTTTATTCAGAGTTTTTAGTAGATGCTTGCTTTAGTATGTGAAAAAAAAAATGACATATTTCAAAAAACGAAAGAATGTTTTAATACAGTGTTTGATGACAAAGCATCTCTGCAAAATCTGTGATTCTGGCATAGTCTCATAAATCACTTACAGAAAAGTTAAACATCTCAGCTTGCTGTTCAAGAGTGGAGTTTTTATGCATACAAGAAGATAAAGACTCAAAATAGACACATCTACTGGTCTAACATATTGAAAACATGTCTAAAATATCTTTTTTATTTAGATTATACTCTCTGGAGCCTTATTAGAAACATACTAACACTGGGCAGACTTAAAATAGACATTTTTACTCGTCTAACATATTGAAAATACCTAAAATAACTCTAATAAATCTATTATATTTTATTTATATTCAGATTACACTTTCTGAGACCTATTAATATTGGGCAGACTCAAAATAGACATTTACTGGTCTAACATATTGAAAATACCTCTACTGAATCTATTACCTTTATATTATTATATTATTATATTATTATATATGAAAAATACTAACACTGCTCTGGCTTTTAAAACAGCCTGGAGCGCTAACATCCCACCATTAACATCCCATTCTACATTCTAGAGATGTTCTATCTGACGTAGATCCAGTGATACTGGGAAAGCCACCGAAAAACTCATTATCATGTTCACATCACTTTGTGACTTGGTGCATTATCATGCTAAAAGTAGCTTTAGCTTTAGGAGATGGTAAATTGTGGTTATAAAGGGATTCACATGGTTGGCAACAGGGCTCAAATAGGCTGTTCCATTCAAACACTGATTAATTGGTATTAATGGGCTCAAGAGTGCCAAGAAACCCTTTCCCACACCATCAGACCATCAGACCACCTCCACCAGCCTGGACTATTCAAAAAAAGCAGGTTAAAACCATGGATTCATGCCGTCGGTGCCAAATTCTCACCCTACCATCTGCGAGCCTCATCAGCCTGTGCCCACTGCAGCCTCAGCTTTCTGTTCTTGGACAAGAACATTGGCTGACATGTTTTTACACTGCTGTAGAGCATTTGTTGAGGATTATATGCAAGACGATTTTCTTCATATTACTATTCTGTGTTAATGTAGCCTTTCTGCCTGTCTGTCAGTCTTTATCCCCATCTTGCAGTTGGCTCTTGTTTTACTCACATCAAGAGTTAACAATTGTCCTAAAAATCTGGGTGTGATTTTTGATGCTCATTTACAGTTTTCAGGACATATTAAGAAGCTTTTGGAGTTTTTTTTAACTAGGAAATATTTCAAAAATGAGACAGATGTTGTCATTTTAGAATTCAGAGAGACTTATTCATGTTTTTACATCATCTCGCTTGGACTTCTGTAATGCCTTATATACTGGCCTTAGTCCAAAAACTCTAACAAGACCCCAAGTGGTCCAAAATGCAAAATAAACGAAAGAGAAAATTGTGCCTTTGCTGTGTTTCTGCTCCTAAATTATGGAACAGTCTTCCTATAGATCTCAGACTTGCTGAATCTACAGCGCCCTTTAAAAACCTTTTAAAACCCACTTTTACTTTTTGGCTTTCGAGGGTGATCATGGGAAATGTGCTTGACTTTTGTCTTTTGAATGTGCTGTTTTTTTTATTTTATCATTACTTATGTATTATGTTTTAATTATTTTATTATAAAGCACTTTGTGGCTCTGTCTTAGAAAAGAGCTATATAAATAAATCTTACTTGCTTACTTACTTCATCTACCTCTGTCATGAACATGGTGTTGCTCTCTGCAGAAATTATTCTTTATTGCATCATTCAAATCTTTTTTTTTTTTTTTTTTACAATTTTTAATGAATGATGATTGAATTTTAACTCTTGCCCATGGCCAATCACTGGCAAGTACAACGTATGGAGTGTACTTGAAGGTTTAATAATTGCATAAGTACCCAGCTGGCACACAACCGACCTTCAATAGTAAAATGTGGTTGAAATATGGTTGAATTAATGTCTGTTGTTGTTTAAACATTGAAACAACCTTTAAAACAACATTTAATGTAAAATGTTGAATCAACCTTCCGCATTTTACATTTTATCACCATACATTAATATCTGACTACCTTCAGACAGCCTGTAACTGTTTTAGCTGAGTTTTTTTCTTTTAACTTTTATTTTATTTAATTATTTTTATTTATCTCATTTTATGTTTTACATTTAAGCCCTTTTATTTTATTTATTTTATTCATTTCATCATTGATTTTTTTTTTTTTTTACTGGTTTTAATTTTGGCCTCTTACCTTTTAATTTAATGTAGAATGGAAACTTATTAATAGTTATCTGACACCTGAAAAGACGAAACCAAAACTTCATGTGAATTATTACTCTTTTGCACAATTTTGTGTCAGTATAAGAATCAAAGCTGTAATTATGCACTTTCTCTTTTTTGGATTTTGTTTGTAATACTTGTAAAGCTTCTTTAGTGTACTCTATTATGTTTTTATTTTTTTCTTTATCTAATCCAACTTTTTCTGAGATACAGACTTTTCTCAGTGTTTCAGATTTAGCAGGTTCTCCTCAGTCAATACTAAGATCAGGTTATGGTGGTTTCTTGGGTTGTGGCGGCCTCTTGTGGTTGATGTGTAAATGTGTAATTATAAGGAACTCTGGTTTTGTCATAATTGACTAAAAAATCTTATTTACTTTTTATGAACAGTTTGGATTAATGTTAATTTGTACTATAGTCTTGTGTTTTTTGTATGTTAAATCAGGCACTTTTACTTCAAATACTGAATATTAAAATTGTTTCCCTTTGTTAGCATACCACACAGTCAGTTATAATATTTTTTAACTCATTTAGATGTGTGGCTAGTTTTGTGCTGTAGGTTAAAATGTTTAAGAAAGAATACAAAACACTACAGATATAAAAAGCACTAATGCGCTGTGGTGTGTGTGTTGTAGGTGTTGTTTTTAGTGGTGTGTTGTAGGTGTTGTGTTGTCTTGTGTTGTAAGTGTTTTAAGTGTAGTGTAGTGTTTTGCAGTATTGTGTTGTAGGTGTTGTGTTGTAGGTGGTTAGTTGTGTGTTGTAGGTGGTTAGTTGTGTGTTGTAGGTGTGTTGTGTGGTGTAGTGTTGTATGTTATAAGTGTAGTGTGGTGTTGTGTATTGTTGTAGGTGTAGTGTAGTTTTGTGTAGTGTTGCATTTGTGTTCTAGATTTTGTGTAGTGTGTTGTCTTGTGTTGTAAGTGTTGTGTTGTAGGTGTAGTGCAGTGTTGTGTAGTGAAGCACAGTGTTCTATAGTGTAGTGCAGTGTAGTGTAGTATAGTTGTGTATGTTGTAGATGTAGTGTGGTGTAGTGAAATGTAGTGCAGTGTTGTATAGTGTAGTGCAGTGTAGTATAGTGTAGTGTTGTATAGTGTAGCGCAGTGTTGTATAGTGTAGCGCAGTGTTGTATAGTGTAGTGCAGTGTAGTGTAGTGCAGTGTTGTATAGTGCAGTGCAGTGTAGTGTAGTGTAGTGTTGTATAGTGCAGTGTAGTGTAGTGTAGTGTTGTATAGTGCAGTGTAGTGTTGTATAGTGTAGCGCAGTGTTGTATAGTGCAGTGTAGTGTTGTGTAGTGCAGTGTAGTGTTGTGTAGTGTAGTGCAGTGTTGTGTAGTGTAGTGCAGTGTTGTGTAGTGTAGTGCAGTGTTGTATAGTGCAGTGTAGTGTTGTATAGTGTAGCGCAGTGTTGTGTAGTGTAGTGCAGTGTTGTATAGTGCAGTGTAGTGTTGTATAGTGTAGCGCAGTGTTGTGTAGTGTAGTGCAGTGTTGTATAGTGTAGTGCAGTGTTGTATACTGCTGTGTAGTGTTGTATAGTGTAGTGCAGTGTTGTATAGTGCAGTGTAGTGTTGTATAGTGTAGTGCAGTGTTGTGTAGTGTAGCGCAGTGTTGTGTAGTGTAGTGCAGTGTTGTATACTGCTGTGCAGTGTTGTATAGTGTAGTGTGTTGTAGGTGTAGTGTTGTAAATGTAGTGTAGTATAGTGTAGTGTTGTATAGTGTAGCGCAGTGCAGTGTTGTGTAATGTAGTGTTGTATGTTGTAGATGTAGTGTAGTGTGCTGTAGTGTAATGTATAGTCTAGTGTAGTGTAGTGCAGTGTTGTATAGTGCAGTGTAGTGTTGTATAGTGTAGCGCAGTGTTGTGTAGTGTAGTGCAGTGTTGTATAGTGTAGTGCAGTGTTGTATACTGCTGTGCAGTGTTGTATAGTGTAGTGTGTTGTAGGTGTAGTGTTGTAAATGTAGTGTAGTATAGTGTAGTGTTGTATAGTGTAGCGCAGTGCAGTGTTGTGTAATGTAGTGTTGTATGATGTAGATGTAGTGTAGTGTAGTGTAGTGTAGTGTTGTATAGTTTTGTATGATGTAGATGTAGTGTAGTGTAGTGTAGTGTAGTGTTGTATAGTTTTGTATGATGTAGATGTAGTGTAGTGTAGTGTAGTGTAGTGTAGTGTTGTATAGTTTTGTATGATGTAGATGTAGTGTAGTGTAGTGTAGTGTTGTATAGTTCTGTATGTTGTAGATGTAGTGTAGTGTAGATGTAGTGTAGTGTAGTGTAGTGTAGTGTAGCATTGTATAGTTGTGTATGATGTAGATGTAGTGTAGTGTAGTGTAGTGTTGTATAGTTTTGTATGATGTAGATGTAGTGTAGTGTAGTGTAGTGTTGTATAGTTCTGTATGTTGTAGATGTAGTGTAGTGTAGTGTAGTGTTGTATAGTTTTGTATGATGTAGATGTAGTGTAGTGTAGTGTAGTGTAGTGTAGTGTTGTAGATGTAGTGTAGTGTAGTGTAGTGTTGTATAGTTTTGTATGATGTAGATGTAGTGTAGTGTAGTGTTGTATAGTTTTGTATGATGTAGATGTAGTGTAGTGTAGTGTAGTGTAGTGTTGTATAGTGTTGTAAAGTATACTGCAGTGTTGTATAGTGTTGTGTTGTGTTGTGTTGTTGGAGCGGATGAGAGAGCCGGGGCTGTTATCTTGGTGCATCTGCTGTTTATCCGGCGTTGCTCGGGGCAACCGGTCCACTCCCGCAAACACAAGCCCGCGGAGCCCGGGGGGAGAGACTCCGAAACCGGGCAGCAGCAGCAGCAGGAGGAGCCGCGGAAGGAGAAGGAGGAGGAAGGGTGAGCGCGCTGTTCTGATATAACGCTAACTGTTATATTTTCTACATTACATAACTATGTTTAATAACTATAAAACTAGTGGAACACGTGCACTCCCCCGGAAATAATCCCCCAATACCTCTAAATGAGCTAAAATACAAAATACAGCTAACGTTATTTTAGCCTGTTAGCTTAGCTTAGCTTAGCTATAGCTTAGCTTACTGACCACTGGTAACTTACTGCCGCTGGTGCTGCTGCTAACTCACGCCCTAAAGGAGAAGAGCTAGCCACCACGTTTTAATATATTTTATAAAGATTATAATGGAAATTTGTTGTTTACTGCACTCAGCAGCTAGTTTAGCTAGTTCGCTATATGATTGCAGCTATTAATTAATCCAAAGCTTAAAGAATAATTTATTCTATATTAATTTATCTAGCTATATTAAAGTTAGCTAGCATTAGCTTTACACTTGTTCCAGTCTAGCTTAGCTCACCAGCCAATCAGCAACATGAACAGTGTAGCGTATATTATACAAACACAGAATGATCTATTTTAAGCTTTTATTTCTTTTATTGTTGATGATTATGGCTTACAGTCAATAAAAAAACCCCAAAAACAGTATCTTAGAAAATTAGAATATTATATAAGACCAATTGGTACTTTTTGCAGTGTGGGCAGTTCTGTGCCAAGTCCTGCTGGAAAATGAAATCCGCATTTCCATAAAAGTTAGCAGTCAGCAGAGGGAAGCATGAAGTGCTGTAAGATTTTGTGGGAAAACAAAACTGCACTGACTTTAGACTTAATAATAAAACACAGTGGATCAACACCAGCAGATGACAGACATGACTCTCCAAACCATCACTGATTATCAGTAAATTTTATATTTTATTTGTAAATCAATGTTCTGGAGAGACATCTGCTGGTGTTGGTCCCATCCCATCCCATCCTACAGCAGCATTCTCATTTTATTCTCTCATTTTATTTAGAATGATCTGAATGTGCATCCTGCCTCTTCTACAAGGAGCATCCTGAAAACCAGCTGCTGAAATGGCTAGCATCAATGATAAAGGTTAGTGTATATTTGGTGTTGTATAGCTTTTACAGTATCAGTCACCTCCCAGCCAAGTGTGGCCTTAATGTGCGAACTGTAAATGTAATTATAGACAAGGACAATGAATGGCTCCTTGTCATTTTAGAATTTAAAGTGAAAATTGTGTGTTTAAGAGACACACCTACACTACAGTACTGATCCCTTGAGACAGAGCTGTAAACACACTGGTGTTTCCTGCATCATTACTGTAGTCCCTGTGAAGCTTAGATCATTAGAAAGCTGAGCTGAAGGTGGCAGACGCACCTGACTTTCTTACAGGTGAAGAACTAAATGTCGCTAAAGGTCTCAAACATTTTTTCTTTTATAAATGAATGAATAAATGAATGAATGTATAAAGTTACACTTCTATAGAGCCTTTCTAGAAACCCAAGAACTACAATTTACACAATTTTACACTCATACACACACCGGTGAGAAGTGGCAGCCAATAGCGCACAGCGTACTCTCAACTGGAAACCACTGTCCACCTGGAGGACTGCATCGGGCAGAGTGCCAATTTAGATTATGCAAATTTTCTGGGCAAATTTAGAGCATCCAGTTAACCTGATCTCCATATTTAGATCTACATTGTGTATTTTTAGTTTACCAAAATACAAATGGAACTAATACTCAACAAGCCAATCAATCAAGCAGTTACATTTAATATAAACCATTTAAGGTGAGGCTTCCAGACAGGAAACATCCCTACACTACATATTTTTCTTAGTAGAAGGTCTCCATTTGTGATCATGTTTATTGCAAGAATAGATTTACAGACAGTTTCTCAGACAGGAATTTAGCCTAGGCTTGGACTACAAATCCTTTTGAATCAAGATTTTCCATTAAAAGTAAAATATAGTATATAGTCTACGAATTGGCTTAATCCCTTTCTGGGGAATTGCCTCTATAAATGTTTTTATTATTATTATTGTTTTCCTACATTATAAATGAATACAAAAGTGATCCAGACTATGAAGAAACACATAAGGAATCATGTAGTAACTTAAAAGTGTTAAACAAACCAAAATACTCTGATGAACTTATCCTGTACAACAGAGGATAAGTTATACAACTCTTTCCTGGGACGGTCCTGATGAGTGCCAATTTCTTCATAATGTTATTGATGGTCTTTGTGGTCACTGCACTTGAGGATACTTTCAAAGATCTTGAAATGTATCTTTTTTTTTAGATTGACCTACCTTTTTAAACTTTTTTTTTCTTTATTAAGTTGAGTAGTTCTTGCTTCTCATAATCTGAATTTGAACATTACTCAAATATTCACTGTATACCTGTAACTCTACCTCTTCACTACTTTACTTTAACTGATGCTCTCAAACACTTTATTAAGAGACAAGAAATTCATGTAATTAACTCTTGATGAGATCAGCACAGCTGTTAACTGAAAGCCTGAATTCCAGGTAACTCTACCTCATGAAACAGACTGAGAAAATCCAGCATAGATGTGTAAAGCTGATCAGTTAAGCTGGAGGTGGTACTTTAAGGTGACTTTAGTATTAAGATCACTTGTTCGAATCCCAGTCATGCAGCTTGCCATCAGCTGCCGGAGCCCTGAGAGAGCACAATTAACCTTGCTCTCTCTGGGTGGGTACAGTAGATGGGGGACACTTTTTCCCCTCATCATTCCTAGGGTGATGATGATCAGCACAAGGCTGCGTCTGTGAGCTGATGTATCAAAACTGAGTCGCTGCTCTTTCCTCCGAGCGTTAGCGCTGTGATGCTACTCGGCAATGCTACAGCATCAGCAGCAGTTAAAAAAAAAAAAAAGGAATCCCAATGAGTTGGTTGGGTAATTGGCCTAGTAATTGGGGAGAAAATGGGATACAAATAAAAAAGGAAAAGAAAAGAAATCTACAATGTACTTGTGAGCAGTGTGAAGTTGTAAAGCATTTATCCATAAATTCTTCTGTGGCAGAGGAGGCTCGGGAAGAGCTGGACTCAATAGATGCTGAGTTGGAGCTGCTGGAGCTTCAGATTTCTGAGCTTTTGGAGAAACAGGCTTCTTTAAACTCCAGGAAGAACAAGCTACTGAAAATACTGGATGGGTCTTGTGATGCTTCTCAAGCCTCAGGATCTGGAAAACCCTCCAAACCTGCTTTTAGCAAGAAGGACTTGCAGCACTATGAAGAATCAGGTTAGTAGAAGGAATATATGGGTTAAAATTTGCCTGTATTTGTCTATATGTAGCCGTCTTTTAACAATATTTCTGCTTAATTCACAGATTTCTCATGGTCTAAGGATGTTCAGGAGAAACTGGAGAATATCTTTAAGATTTCTAAATTCCGGCCACTTCAGCGAGCGGCTATTAACCTCAGTATGTCTGGAAGAGACCTTTTCTTGGTTATGCCTACAGGCCGTGGCAAGAGTTTATGCTATCAGCTACCTGCAGTCTGTTCTAAAGGTATGCACAATATAACATACAGATTTACATCTTACATTCATGTGGGCATATAGGCATTTAATTTTTGTTTAAACAATATTAAGGCATGACATTAGGGTAATGTAGATAAACCAATAAAAATAAATAAGTGTGTTATGGAATAACAATGAAATTAAGTTTTAGAAGGCGATTATAAACAGAAGCTCCTCCTCTTTACAATATAACATCCTGTAAATGCCACCGGACTTCTCTTATTTGTCATAAATGATTTATTTAAGTGGCAAATGGAAAAGTGGAAAATGTCTCCATCTGGTGGGAAAAAGAAAATTGTAAATTGGATTTAAGCCTCAACTATAAACATACTTATAATATGTGCAGTAAGACTTTTTAGACTAGACTTTTACACATCTTTTTAAGATATTAAATGGTATGTCATTTTTTAATTTATTATATTTTTAATGTGATAGTCTTTGATCACATTTATAATATAATAACTAAAAATAATATGACCATGTTATTTAATGTTGTCCTGGGAAATGTATTGGATGTCTTGTAAAGAGTGCTTAATCTGAACATTAATTAATGTTATTAATAAGCTATACTTACAGAGGGCTGGGAGTTATTGTAAAAAAAAAAAAAAAAAAATTCTTGATATTCTTCAAATATATATGAACGATTTTCAGTTACATTTTAGATTTTTATTTTTTTATGATTTTTTTGTTTATTTCTTTAAATAAACAGCACAATTTAAAATTATGTGCAAGCTATTCTTTGCTTTACATTTAATTTCAACATTTTTTATTTTTTTTTATTTAACCGATTTATTTTTTTTAACTAATAGTAAGCAGCTCCCTTTAAGCTTACAGCAGCTTTTGTATTGAACACGGTGCCAACATGAAATAACCTCCATGTATTACAATTTTGGAAAAGTGTCGAATATTAAAATCACTGTCACATAAAATAGTTCTTTACAGGTTTTTACTGAGATTCTGCAGCTTCTATATGTACAATCTCCGTTATCCTATTTAAAAAGGTGCATTAAAACAGAAATTACATTAATCAAAATTACTCCTTTAATCTCCCAGTCCTATCTCCACTATGTATAAATATTTGATTTGTGCATATACTGATTTACTAAGAAATACAATTTTTTATTTGTATGTCTGACAGGCTTCACCTTGGTTATCGCTCCACTGGTGTCTCTGATGGAGGATCAGCTGATGTATCTGAAGTCAGTAGGAGTTTCTGCTGTAACTCTGAATGCTTCTAGTTCAAAAGTAAGACCGATACTCTACACCAAGGGGTTTTCAAGTAAAAAAATATTTTAAATATATAAATAGTTCAGTAAATGTAACTTAAGATGTGAGGTAAAATAACCTTTTCAGACCCTGCATCCACTGCAATAGACATGGTGTGTTTTTTTGTTCTGTCTTTTCTGTTACTTCACATATATTGAGACCTATTATTCATCAGAACAAACAGAACAAGCTGATTAGCCAATCAAACAGGAGATTAGCCCCGCCCACTGCAATGGAAAAATAAAAATCTGCTCACTGAAGTAAACCATGGGAGCATCCCAGCTAATGTGGCAGAGTGAACATGTATTCCCATAATGTTATGAGTTTTTTACTGATTAGAAATAAAATATGTATATATTTAAATATATCTTAAAATGTGTGCAGTGTAAAAAAAAAAGAAAAAAAAAAGATAAAAGTTGAGTTATATATATATATATATATATATATATATATATATATATATATATATATATATATATATATATATATATATATATAAAGTAAATATTAAACAAATGACTCCACTGCAGTAGACAGACCAAAAATACAATTATTTGATTTTAAATGTTTTAATTTATTAATTAATGTGTTTTTTTTTTATTTTTTTTTTTTTTTTATTAAATCCTGTTTTTGAGTGCATTACAGGCAGTGGGCTAAGGGGGCAAAAGTTACACTAAAACTTTGTAAAGACTTGTTAAAACATTTTAAAATCTAAATCTGCTGGATGTCAAATTGTAAAATATAAAAAAATATTTTTAATTTTCAGGAGGACTCCAAATTTGTGATGGCAGGCATGACGGATAAAAACAGCCCTTTTAAACTACTGTATGTGACTCCGGAGAAGATCGCCAAGAGCAAACTACTGATGTCTAAACTAGAGAAGGCCTATAATATGGGTCTGCTGGAGCGCATCGCTGTGGATGAAGTGCACTGCTGCAGTCAGTGGGGTCACGACTTCAGACCAGGTTAGACTTTAAAACAAAGGGTTTCAGATTTTACTTGCTGGCCAAAGTTCTGCAAGTGAAGGATCTCCAATCACTGAAGAGTCAGAATCAGTTTACACCATCTAAAACTGAACAAATGTAAAATAATAATACAAAAATAAAGCACAATACTGTTTAAGAGGAAATTATTCACTTATTTCTTTACACTTATTTGGTCAAACAGACAGTTTTTATCCAATATACTGTAATTCTACCTTCATTATTTAAATGCTGCAGCTAGTGTATCCTCTTCTTATATTGTTAAATTTTTATATCCCCACAGAATTCATTTTTTAAAACGTTATTCAGCTCTGTTCAAAAAGGTGTGGTTATTGGTGTGTAAAAGGGCTGGGTTACACCTATTGACAGTATATATTAACTGGACCAAGCCATCCCGCTGATTTCAACGGAGCCAGGTGAGGCCAATCGTGTAACTTCCTGATCGGCTTCTCGTGGGGCGTTAACCGGGAAAGTGAGAGACTGCGCAGGCGCCAGCATGACGCGAATCTTCCGCGTGCCGTGCAAACAACCGTACTGTTTATAGGAGCTGCACAGAACTATTCCCTCCACAGTGAGAAAAGCTCCATTCCGTCCCAGAATGGGACTTTTATTGAATAAACAGCAGATAGAAACTAGAATTACTGATACCCAATATTAGTCCACGGATTTACTGAAGAATATTCATAGTTTCTCTATATAACAAGCATTTAGAAACTAATGTAACTAATATAAATTACAGTTATATCTATACATTATAATTATTATAGTCTATCTTACTTCTATTTACTACTATCTTACTACCTACAATGTGTTATAACTGATAGTAGTAGTATTATATTTGCATAATAAGAGGTTACTTTGACCCTGCTCTAATTCAATCAGCAACTAAAGGAGCAACTTCTCCAAACATTACAGCACGGTGTTTTGGGTCGCTGTCTTTTTACGTCATCGTTAGCATAGTTGTATAAAAATGTTATTTTCTAAAGCTATGAACAGATTATTAATCTTATGGATCAAATTGCAGAAAATCCGTTCTTTGTAAAAAAAGAACATGGGTCGTGTCATAATCGAAAACGGCTTGGAAATACATTTATTATTGGTTCAAAGACACCCCGAAATGAATGGAAGTGAATGGATAGCTTTGCTCAAATGGTCCTCTCATCCCTCAGCAGCACACTTCCGGTGGCACGTTTTGGAAGGGAAAAGCTGGGGGCGTGGTTACACCTATAGCCGGGGTGGGACCAATGACTGTATGGGCGGGACCATAGACTATGTGATCTCTGTGGAGGCAGACCTTTAGGGGCGGGGTTATTTAAATGTCCAAAAATTAAAGCCTTTTTCAAGCTCTTTTCTGACTGATACATATATATTGTAATTTATAAACTTTGATCTGTTACAGACTACAAGCTTCTTGGTATTCTGAAGCGCCAGTTCCCGAAGGTCCCGCTGGTTGGACTGACCGCCACTGCAACCAGCAACATACTGAAGGACTGCCAAAAGATCCTGTGTGTTCCAGATCCAGTTACACTTACCGCACCATTCAACCGACCTAACCTCTACTATGAGGTAAGTGCTCTGAGGGTGTTTTCAAAACACCTCGGTTTGGTTTGTTTTCACACGGGCATAAACCTAAACGCCTGAAAATGCTCCTCAATAAACCACGCAAGCTCTACGTCTCCTCTGATTGGTCTGAGCTGTCTGGTGCAGGAGCAAGAAAGTTATTTTTTTTCTAGACCAGATGCTTCTTTAACACTGAACACCTAAAATTTGCAGCTTTCAAACACAGTGTTTTTTAATGGGATGTCTGGGTACGAGCAGTGAGCGCTGCACATGAGGTGTTCAGTGTGAAAACTGTTTAATGGATGGAGCAGCAGCAGAGAGTTCGAATTGATTATCAAAATAATTGTTAATTACTGCCATAATGTTTAGAATATACCTGCCACTTTAATTATGTATACCATATTTTGTGGTGCACATAATATTCTTTAATTTTCAAAAAACAAAATCGTAAATGCGCCTTATAATCTGGTGCTTCTTATGAATTCTATGTATGAAGCTGAAGTACAGAGTTATAAGAGTGAGTTTTCAGAGTACTTCCTCCAGCAGTAAGGCTGGGTGCAGCAGCAGCAGCATTAGCATTAGCCGCTAACCACAGCTCTAGCTCTTTTGCCGATGAGAGGTGAGTATATCGGGCTGTAGTCTGCGTGTTTGCGGTGTTAAAACAAGCTATGTGGGACGAACCAAGAAAGCAGACACAGTGTTTAGTAATAGCTTTAGTAATTATGTGTGTAATAAATCAGGTTAAACTGCACCTGAACAGCCGTTAAGCTCAAATAAAGGTAGTATTTTTCATGGTTAGATTGAGGCCACATCACATTTACATCCCTGGACCAGTCACATAGGGATTAAATGAAATTTTATTGTCATTTTACATGTGGTACATGAGGTGGAAAGAAAAATAGTATTTCCACGGTCTAGTTTACACCTAAAAAGCAGTGGTTAAAATAGATAAATATGAAGACAAAGTAAAATAAAATAAAAAGGAATTAATAATAAAATAGATAAGATAAATACGCAAAATATATAAAGGAGTAGGGAAGTAGCAGCAACATGAACTCAAAAGTGGATTCCAGCATGGATGATTATGAATGAATATTAGTAACATAAAAAAATCAGTAATATGAAAACATAAAAAATTAAATTGTACATTTTTGCTCCTTCTTTTGCAGGTTCGCGTTAAAAGTAGTGAAGATTCAAACGGAGAAATTGCAGCACTGATAAAAGGAAGATACAAGGACCAGTCAGGTGCGTGCTGACGGACGTTAGTTAAAACTGACATGGAATTTGTTTCTATTTGAGAAAGACTGAAAAACTAGTAGTTTTTATTTATTTCCACTCTTTCTGTGTAGGAATTGTTTACGTGTTCTCTCAGAAAGATGCAGAGTTGGTAGCTATAGACCTGCAGCAGAGAGGCATCCTGGCACAACCGTACCATGCAAACATGGAGCCTTCAGACAAGAGTAGGGTTCATCGTCACTGGTCTACCAAAAAGATCCAGGTACGATCTTTTATTCCATAATAACTGATGTTGAGATGCTGCTGTCACTGCCCAGATGCAAGTGAAGAAGTGCATATACTGTATATTGTTTGCTTATTTTACTACAAATTTTGGTTATCTATACTTTACTGACATAATTCTGTTTCAGGGTTCATACTATGGGTGGGCGATATGGCTCTAAAATAATATCACGATATTTCAGGGTATTTTTGCGATAACGTTATACTTAGCGATATAGGAAAACTAAAATAATTAGTTCATTTCAGGAATATAGTATAATAGTATAACACAATAATAAATAAAAAATAAATAAATAAATAAAAAATAATATAGCATAAAATAATATAATGCAGCAAAAAATATTGCAGAATATTTAGTGCATGCATATAAACTACAAACTAAAACAATTATACAATAAATACACCTAAAGCTTCACAGTAAATAATAGACTACTTTTAAGACACAAAAGCCCTATTATCACAATATGGATTTTCAATATCATGATATTTTTACAGATATATTTCTGTGTCACTAAATATATTGTATACGATATAATAGTTCATACTGTCATGAAAAACCTGGAAAAATCTTGGAATATTTGAAAATAGTAATTTCCAGGTCTGGATTAGTTTTGAAAAAATAAAAATACCCAGAAAGTTTTGAAAAGTCATGGAAATTTGCTCTACAAATCTATTTTAAGCTAACAAATAAATCAGCTCAGAGTTAATTCAGTAATTTAACCCTACACACATTGGAGCTCTCAGGATCTGAAACACATTTTATTAATAAAGATTGTGCCAGCATTAGCTGATTTTTGGCCTGGAAAAGTCATGAAAAATCATGGAAATCGATTGGTTTAAAAGTGTATGAACCCTGTGTTTACATTTTCACAATGATTTATATGAAAGGAATCTGACTGTAGATCAGCTTAATATAATATATAGCTCTGGAAAAATCTGATTTTGCTATTTATAAGTATATCTTTGAGTAAAATGAACATTGTTGTTTTATTCTATAAACTACAGACAACATTTCTCCTAAATTCCAAATAAAAATATTCTCATTTAGATCATTTATTTATAGAAAATGAGAAATAAATACAAAAACAAAAAAGATTCAGAGCTCAAATAATGCAAATAAAACAAGTTCATATTCATAAAGTTTTAAGAGTTCAGAAATCAATATTTGGTGGAATAACCCTGATACTTTTTAATCACAGTTTTTTTTTTACGCATCTTGGCATCATGTTCTCCTCCACCAGTCTTACACACTGCTTTTGGATAACTTTATGCTGCTTTACTCCTGGTGCAAAAATTCAAGCAGTTCATCTTCCTCTTGATTATATTCCAGAGGTTTTTAATTTTCTAAAATCAAAGAAACTCATCATTTTTTCCAGAGCTGTACACTAGGTTTTGTTAAAGATAAAAAACAAACATAATTCCCTAAAAAACAGAACAGCCCCTAAAAAGTATACAATAAAATCCCATGGAACTTCAAAAGAAGTGTGAAATGTCACAATGTGCTGAGAAGCGAAGGCTGACAGCAATTCATGAATTATAAGAAAATTCTTGTCATATTTTACCTGAACTATTTCACAATTTCTAGTGTAAGATTTTAGAGGACTTGCAGAGAAGGAGGAAATATCCACATCTGTATCCATATTTAACTTGAAGTGTAATTCAGGCTTTATACAGTGTCTAGTTCGTAAAGATTCAATGATGTAAAATATTGTTTAAATACAAGAAATGAGAAGCAGCATATTTATTTAAAAAAAGTATTTTTTGTAGGTGGTTGTTGCTACTGTGGCGTTTGGAATGGGCATTGACAAAGCAGATGTGCGGTTTGTAATCCACCACACCATCAGCAAGTCCATAGAGAACTATTATCAAGAGAGTGGACGTGCAGGTAAGCTAATATTAGACTGTTTTAAGCTCACAAATCACAGAAATTTCAGCAAGTAAGTGAAATAACTCTGATTTGTTGTTGATTTTTTTTTAAGGGAGAGACGACCATCCGGCAGACTGCATTGTGTTCTATGGTTTTTCTGATATCTTTAGGATCAGCACTATGGTTGTGATGGAGAACACTGGTCAGCAGAAGCTTCAGAATATGGTGGCGTACTGTCAGAATGTGGACAGGTATTTATTAAATAAAGGTATAACTCTAATTTGTAGAAATTTACAAGAGGACGGGGTGAAATCCTCCTAAGAATTGCTGGACTTTAGTTCATTTCTGGAAATATTATGTCTTAAGGGGGCAGGTGGTGCAGCAGTTAATTATTATTGTCCTTTAAATAATTCCTCTGTGATGGGAAGCTGAAATTAGCTTATAATAACTTTTATTTAATTTTATATTTTCATTCCACCTTAAATAATGCATCCTCTGCCTGTCTTGCACAAGTTGAGGTGACTAGCTAGCTTGCTAAATTTCCTGTTCCACCTTAAATGGTGCAACAGACAGCAGAGGCTTTATCAATTGTCTGTTCCACCTTAAATGAAGCAGCCTCTGCTGTCTGTTGCACAAGTTAAGGTGAGTAGTTTGCTAGCAGAATTTTCTGTCCCACCTTAAACGATGCATTCTCTACTCTGTGTTGCATCATTTAGGGTGGCTGGCTAGCTAAATTTCCCATTCCACCTTAAACGGTGCAGCCTCTGCTGTCTGTTGCACCAACTAAGGTGGCTAGTTTGCTAGCTAAATTTCCTGTTCCACCTTAAATGATGCAGCCTCTGCTATTTAGCTGGCTAAGTTACCCGTTCCACCTTAAATGGTGCAACAGACAGCAGAGGCTTTATCAATTGTCTGTTCCACCTTAAATGATGTTGTCTGTTTTACCATTTAAGGTGGCTAACAAGCTAGCTAAATTTCCCGTTCCACCTTAAATGACCCAGCTTTTTCTGTCTGGTGTACCATTTAAGGTGGCTAGCTAGCTAGCTAAATGTCCTGTTCCATCTTAAATTATGCAGCCTTTGCTATCTGTTGAACTATTTAAGGTGGCTAGCAAGTTAGCTAAATTTTCTGTTCCACCTTAAATGGTGCAACAGAGCAGGGGCTGCATCAGTTTTCTGCCCCACCTTAAATGATGCAGCCTCTGCTGCCTGTTGCACCATTTAAGATGGCTAATAAGCTAGCTAAGTTTCCCGTTCCACCTTAAATGATGCAGCTTTGCTGTCTGGTGCACCATTTAAGGTGACTTGCTAGTAAGCTAAATTTCCAGTTCCACCTTAAATTATGCAGCCTTTGCTGTCTGTTGCACTAATTAAGGTGAATTAAGGTGGATAACTAGCTTGCTAAATTTCCTGTCCCACCTTAAATGATGCAGCCTTTGCTGTGTGTTGCACCATTTAAGGTGGCTTGCTAGTTAGCTAAATTTTCTTTTCCACGTTAAAGAATGCAGCCTATGCTGTCTGTTGAACCATTTAAAGTGACTAGCTAGTAGCTTAATTTCCCATTCCACCTTAAATGATGCTACCTCTACTTTTTGTTGCACTAATTAAGGTGGCTAGCTAGCCAACTAACTACATTTTGTGTTCCAACTTAAATGATGCAGTCTCTGCTGTTTGTTGCACCATTTAAGCTGACTAGTTAGCTAGCTAAATTTTCTGTTCCACCTTAAAAAGAATGCAAGAGTAATTAACACTTATCCTTTTGTAATAATTATGTGCATTTGTTATATTGCAGATGTCGCCGTGCCATGATGGCTGTTCACTTTGATGAAGTTTGGGATGATGAAGAGTGCCACCAGATGTGTGATGTTTGTCGTCATGGCAATGGTGAGGAGCTTTTTTTTTTTTTTTCTCAGAAAAATATAATTTTGTATATATTTACTGCCCACATTTTTTTAAGTCACTTTTAAAATTCTTACTTCCAGCTTTTTCTTCACAGTCCTATAACTAGTCTATTTCCTATTCTAGACTATGTCACCATGGACATCACTAAGCATGCCCGTGACGTGGTGAAGCTTGTGGAGTTGGCGAGCTCTGTAGATGAGAAGATGACTCCTCTTAAGGTGTGCGACACCTGGATGGGGAAAGGGAATGCTAAGCTTCGCAAAATGATCCAGACCACAATCCTATCACGCCAGGAGGTGGAGTCCATCATCGTCCACCTGCTGCTGAATGGCTATTTCAGGTAATTTTAACAACCTTGAGGTAATATGTCAATTACAGTGCCGTGAGAAGGTATTTGACCCCTACAGATTTATTTTGTTTTTGCTTTTTTTTTTACTTATAAACACATTAACAAACACATTTTATTAGTAAAAAGTAGCTTTTGGGACCTCCTGGATGAGTTGTCCATGCTCTTTTGCAGTAATATCTGTAGACTGGCCACTCCTAGGAGGGTGGCAGTTTCCTTTTTACATATGGCCAGATTAGTTTGGATTGCTTCTGTTTTTAAAGTTTGTATTTGAGCTTTCGTTAAATATACGTATGTATATTTAAAGCAAATAAAGCAAATAAAGCAAAAACAAATAAATCAAATAAAAAGGGGAAAGACTTTTTTACAGCACTGTGTGGTCAGTTTAGCTTTTAGCAGTTTAATTTTCTGACCGTATCAAGCTAAATTAAAAAATAGAAAATTGGTCATAAAACAAAAAAAGTTTTTTTTTTTTTTTCCATCCAGTTTAGTAAGGAAGAAATGTGTTTTTATGCATTTTTTAAATGCATAAATGCATAAATGCATGCCCTTCACAAACAGAATTTTTAGAAATAATACAAAAAAAAGTTGAATCCTCTTTCAATCTTCAGATTTATCTCTTAACACAAATCTGATGCTATAATCCAACTTGCAAAATGCAAAAAATGAAAAATCAGTGAATAAAGAAAAGATTTTTCCTGAAATTCCAATTGTGAGGGGCAGAGATGAAAAAAATAAAATAAAAATGGATGAAAACGTATTTCTTATTCACTGCACTACATTAAAAAAAATGAAATGATCAGTTTTTACATCCAGTTTTCTATTTTTGCATTTGGCCTAAACCGGTCAGAAAATGTAATAATGTTAATAATCGTTACACTGATTTTCTAGAGAATGCATTTTTACTGCCCTACATCTCCACGCTAGAACTTTATACTCCTATAATCAACTCTTATCTGTGCCATTAATGCACACATATGTGAACCATAGAGGCAACTAGCAATAGAAAAGGGATCTGAATACCTTTTGTACAAGTGGTTTATCATACTGGGTTTGTACGGTCATGAAAACCCTGGAAAAGTCATGAAAGAGTTAATTCAGTAATTTATCCCAAAAGAATGAAGCTCTCAGGATCTGACGCACATTTTATTATTAAATATCTGGTTCATTTTAGACCTATTATAATCAATTTATTTTATAGTTTTAGTTGATTTATGGTTTTATTGTACATGTCTGCACTGATGTTAAAAAAAAAGTGTATGATACAGTGTGAGAGAAATATTTATTTTAGTTAAATATGTTTTTATTTACCTTCACATTTCCTTCCAAAGTGAAGACTTCAGCTTCACCCCGTACACCACCTACTTCTACCTGAAGGCTGGACGCAAGGCTGCTCTGCTTAAGAGTGAAAACCACTCCATCACCATGAAGATGAAGAGAAAAGTGCCCACACCCAGTCCAGGCAGACTGTCCGTAGCTGTTTCAAGTGTAAATATAATTGTTCTTCCATTGTTCTTCTTTTTTGGGGGATTCGGACATTGTGACATTAATAGGGCTTTTGAAATCCTCAATGGAAGAATGGAGGACACTTTTTATTAGTTTAAGTTAATACTGTTTTGTTGTTTTCCTCATTTATACATTTCTATCCCTTCAATATTTTAAGAGAAACAGGAAATTACTGTATTTTTCGCACTATAAGGCGCACTTAAAATCCTTCGTTTATTTTTTTTTTATTAGTCAACAGTGCACCTTATACTGAATTCTACCAGTCAGGTATTAAGGAGCAGTAAAGCCACTCGCTGAAGTACAGAGTTATACAGGAGTTTCATTAAAGTTTCTCCAGCACCAAAGCTGAAGCAGTTTTAGCATTAGCCGCTAACCGCAGCTCTAGATTTTTTATCATTCAGAGATGAGTATATCGGACTGTACCTGTGAGGTGATAGCACCCTAGGTTACCAGAACACTCAGGGGTCCTCAGTGTAAAGCTGTCGCGTGGCATTTACTAGTGCTAAGCACTGCTATCCGCAGCTAGCGCTGCTGAATTAGAAGAAAAACATGGCGACACCCTTGTTTCTTACTATTGTTGCTTAAAATGTGCCTCATATTCTGGTGCGCCTTATAGTGCGTGAAATACGGTAATTGAATCAATCTTTCTAAATGAAGGAATATTTTAAAAATAAAATAATATAAGATCTTTTAAGATGGTACTTTCGACTAATTTATCTAATATTCTCCCACCATTTCTACATAGGTTCTGTATGATCACCTAGTCACCCTTCTATATACTAACAATAGCTTACTCAGACTCGATTCATTCATCAGCATCTTGTATTAAAAGGGGTTTTTATTATAAAAGCTGAAATGTTTGCAGTGTTATCTGATTGTCTCTAAATGTGGGCAAATGTCCCACATTTTCTATATTTAGTTGTTCAAGGTTAAAAATCTTTTAATATTATTTTTTTGTAAATGAGATGTGCCAGTGTAGAGTACTTTTAAAACAACATGACAAAGAGTTCAGCTCTCCTGTTTAAAATAGTGCAGCCATGTCAGTGTTTGTGGTTATAACAGGTTTTTGTTTTATCTAGTTTCTATCTAAATTAGATCTAATATGTAATTTTCATAGAGGGTTTTAAAGAGTTATGTTTCCAGATAAATTGCAGTATATTAATATTATATTAACATTATAGTATATTCAGTATTATTATAGAGATCTGGATTCTTTTTAACACTTCTGAGCAATTAGGCATTAAAACTAATTTTACATAATTGCATAGACTCTCTAGATCTATTTCTAAACACATATTATGTCTAATTATGTACTGCAATTCGGCTAAGTCTTTTTTGTCCAAGCTTGGGTTTTTAGTCTGTGTTTGGAAATCCAAAGTGTTATCACACCTGTTTGATGTAGATCACATACTCTTAAGCCCATTTCCTTTTCTCTTTTGTACCCTTAACCCTTGTTTTTGAGTGAAATCCTCCTACTAAGAATTGGGATGACCCGTCAATCACCTGATACAGATGTTGCTTCATAGCAGTGGAGCACTAAAGTTCAGCAACCTAACTGCTGCTGCTGCTGCTGATGATGATGATGATTAACTAATTCATTTTAGGGTGTATTTTATTGTATGTCTTTAGAAAGGAGGCAGGTGGTGCATCAGTTAATTATCATTGTCCGTTCCTTAATTCCTCCCTCTGTGATGAGGAGCTAAAATTAGCTTTTATTAGCTTTTATTTATTTTTTATTTTTCATTACACCTTAAATTCTGCAGGCTCTGCCATCTGTTGCACTATTTAAGGTGGAACTGGACAAATGGATAGCCAAGTAGCTACTGTTGAACTACTAGCGATTATAATTTTTATTTTAATGCTTGTTATGAAGAAAATTGCCATAAAATATTAAGACTGCACCTTAATCTTTGGTTAAATTGTGATTATCATACTTTTTAACGAGGATAATACTTACATTTGTGGGTTTCTTTGGTTACTTGTGCTGCAGTATCTTGTCAGTGATTCAATATCCCTCTGTTTTGAGTGTTCCTCTGAAAAATCTCCATTTAAGGAGTCATGTAGGCCCAAATCTAACCTTAATCTACCCCTCCAGCCCCGTTCTGTATCATGTGAAGTAACTGCTTTCATATCCATTATATCCATAATGCCCTCCTTCATATTTCTGGCCTGAATCATTCGATTACAAAAAAACTCTTGTGCTGCCCACAGGTGAAAGATTCAGAAGGCAGTGGAGCTAAGAGTAGTGCCAAGGTAAAACCAAAAGAAGGGAAAAGACCTGCTGAGAATTCTGGGAAAAGCCCTGTGACCAAGAAAGTCAAGAAAGACACTGTTCTCTAGCCCACGAAGAACAGAGAGCAAAAGTACAGTTCCCTTACTATATGCATTTTCAAATTAGCATGTAGCCATTGTTGTATGAATGCTTGGTCAATAGCTTTTGCCCAACCCCCCCTTTTTTGTCCTGCTTGTCCTATATATGTGTGTATATACAGGTGCATCTAAAAAATGTGAATATCATTGAAAAGTTACTTTATACTATATTTCAGTAATTCAGTTGAAAATGTGAAACTCATATATTTCATATAGATGTATTTAAAATCCAAAAATCAGTGTCTCAGAAAATTATATGAGAATATTATATAAGACCAATTGGTACTTTTGGCAGTGTGGGCAGTGTGCCAAATCCTGCTGGAAAATGAAATCCACATCTTCATAAAAGTTGTCAGCAGCGGGAAGCATTGATTAAACCACTGATCATCAGTAATTTTACATTTCATTTAAAGGAAATCAAATCAAGGGATCAGAGTCTGGAAAAAGAGTGGAGAGACCCACAGTCCAAACTGCTCGAGGTCTAGTGTGAAGTTTCCACCAATCAGTGATGGTTTAGAGAGTCATGTCTGTCATCTGCTGGTGTTGATCCACTGCAAAATCTTACAGCACTTCATGCTTTCCTCTGCTAAAATGAACTTTTATGGAGATGCAGATTTCATTTTCCAGCAGGATTTGACACAATCCCACACTGCCAAAAGTACCAATTGGTCTTCTAATTTTCTGAGTCACTGATTTTTGGGTTTTCATTGGCTGTAAGCTTCATAATCATCAACAATAAATGACGAGTTTCACATTTTGAACTGAAATACTAAAATAAAGTAACTTTTCGGTGATATTCTATTTTTTTGAGATGCACAAGTGTATATATGGCTTATCTTCATAGCACATTATTGGCTTGCGCTGTATCCTGGCTATAAGCACGTCCATTACATCCATTATTTATGCTTTGGCATTGTTTGGTTGGTGTTTAGAGGGGTTAACATGGGATATAAATTCACTCACACTGGGGCTTTGGTCACTCTGCAGTCTAACATTAATATTACACATCTAACATTAAATAACCCAATGCATGGTCCACTAACCCTGTTATCTTTCTACTATTTACGCCATTATTAGATATTATATCTCCATGTTTGTTTTTTCCTCAGGATGACCAATCAGCAGCTGAGCTGCAGGAAGGAGAAATCACTGACTTGAATGACCCACACAAAAATATCAAACTGATCAAGATGAACAAGGACCAACAAAACATGGAAAAAAGACTTTCTCAGAATCAAGTGGAGAGTATTACAGTACAAACGCCTGAGAATATTCAGCCCCTAGTAATTGATGTAGTAGTGGAAGTAGAGGTCAGTAATCAGAAGCAGAACTGCGCTGTTGAAACGGAAGAAAAATCTCTTAAAAACGAAGATCAGAAAATAAACCTCAAGCGTAAATCAAAACCAAAATCAGAGAAACATCCAAAATCAGCTCTCTCTAACTCTCCCTCCGAGGCTTCGATTATTTCAGCCACGGCCATCGAAGAGCTGTGTGACCTCCGCCTTTACTACAACAACCAGCTACGACAAATCAACTACATTTCCCATGAACACTTGCAGGACTCGGGTTCGAGCATGTTGACCTGTATAATAGAGCCGCTGAGAAGTCTACGGCTTTCATCAGGCACAACAATCGCCAGAAGTGCCAGGAATCTATGGACACGTGTCAGTATGAGGAGAAAGCTCATTCAGAGATGACCATGTGCTATTTTTGATATATTGATTTTTTGTATAAAAGTTAACAATACATGTTAGTTATATTTTTGAAAATTCAATGCACTGTTTGCATGTTGGGAAAAAAAAGCTGTCATATGTTTTTTTTTTTTTTTTATATATATATATATATAACGGTTTCATATCTGATTAGTTAAAAATTGTGTTGCTGATACTCGATACACATCAATATTAAAAGGCTGGTGACATCATGTTAATTTTACAAAAGATGATACATCAAGTGATTTGTTTTTTTTTTTCAACAGCAATAAACGGATGCCACTGATTGGACCTTTAAAAGAGGCGAGTTTGTTGAGTCAAGAGTTTCTGGAATATGATTTTCTCTACAGCATATCAATAACAGCTCCTTAATGCCTGCAAGTCAGATAAAATCTCCCAGAATCTGGAAAAAGTGACCCAAGATTGAACGTAAACCTTTCCCTCCTGGATAGAATGTGTTCAGTGAGTAAGAGAAGAAGCATCACGGATCCTATCAAAAGTCATTTCACCTCTAGCTACTCTTAAAGTCTGCTAAAAGTAAAAAAAAAACTATGAAAGTCTTGCTCAATCTACAGTTTGTAATAGTGATTTTACAAAAAAAACAAGAGACCCCTTAAAAACCTCTGGAATATAATCAAGAGGAAGATGGATGATCACAAACCATCAAACCACCAAACTGAACTGCTTGATTTTTTACACCAGGAGTAAAGCAGCATAAAGTTATCCAAAAGCAGTGTGTAAGACTGGTGGAGGAGAACATGATGCCAAGATGCATGAACAAAAAAAATGTGATTTTAAAACCAACTCCAAAACCAATTCCACTGATTTCTGAACTCTTAAAACTTTATAATTATGAACTTGTTTTCTTTGCATTATTTGAGGTCTAAAAAGCTCTGCATCGTTTTTATTTTGTATTTGTATTTCAGCCATTTCTCATTTTCTTCAAATAAATGCTCTTAATGACGATATTTATATTTGGAATTTGGGAGAAATGTTGTCTGTAGTTTATAGAATAAAACAACAATGTTCGTTTTACTCAAACAAAAACCTATAAAAAAATCAGAGAAACTGATTTAGAAAGTGAAGTGTTATATATAATATCAAAAATCACCCCCTTTTGTTTTTTAAAGCTGAGTAGAATAAAACCATGTACCAGTTATCTGGGCCTTGATCTATCCATCACCAGTTTATCAGGCAGGCATCTGTCAGTGCTGTTCTAGGGTTACACAGAGTTTGGGATGTGTTGTTGTTCTGTGACACTTCGGCTCAGGGATCTGAGAGCTTGCTTTGAGAGGGATCAGTGTCTTACATTAAGGTCAGAGGTCACGTCAGGATTGTAATGGGAAGAAGGTACATTCAGAAACCACTTTCCACCCTGGTGCCAGGAGGTAGACGCTACAAGCTGCAGAGGAATTGTAAACAGTTGTGACCTCAATACACAACCTTTGACCTCTGTGTGAAGCCTTGTTCTCCTGGGGATTGATCCTCAGGATTCTTCAGAGGTTGGTGTGTGTGTGAGAGAGAATTCCCTGTATGATAAGGGACTTTAAAGGGTCATTACAGCAGGAGAAGTGGGGGATAATGGGTGTTTGTGAGTGTAGAGTGTAGAGGTGGTGTTATTGGGCTGTTGATTGCTCTGTATATATGTGTGAGAGGGTATACTGTATATGTGGGCTTGGGTTCCCTGTTGAGTCTTTTAGGACTGGTATAGAGGTTGGTATTATAGATGTTAAAGATATAAGTTTGCAGCAGAGAAGATCTGCATGTTCTTCACTCCTATGGACCTTCACAGACGCAGAGTTCAGAGCTAACTGTTTATAGGCAGTTTATAACACTCAGGTAAGACACGTCTTTTTGGAAGTTTTAGTAGATTCTGATGTTTCATGTTAGAGCTTGAAGCTTTCTTTGCGTATTAAAAAACGTTTTGTTCATTTTTAATTCTCATATTAATAGCAAATGTGCAGTACTGGTCAAAAATGTTATAACTGATGATTATACTGCAGAAAATCCATTGGCAAAAACTAGACAAAATATATGCAAATTAAGACAAATATATGTATATTAAGCAAAAAAAATCTGCCAATGGGTTAAGCAAAATTTACTTAGTAAGATTTCTTACAAAAAGCAATGGCAAAGTCACTGTTTTTGGACACAAGAATCAGAATAACTTGATTGCTGCTTGATTGAGCTTATTTTGAGTTCAAACTACTTAAAGTAAGGTACAAATTCTAAGTAAGAATGATTGAGATAATTATCCCTAAAATAAGCAAAATAATCACTTAAACACTTACACACAATGCTTAGTAAGACAAAAAGTCGTATCAGAGAAGAAAATAAGATTTATTGCCTTAAATTAAGAAAATTTCACTTGCTAAGGTTTAGTTTTTTTTAGTGTCATCGTATCTTTGGATCTAATTCTTCTCTTCTCTGCTGAAACTGAGACTTAGTCCAATCATTGTTAATCTAAAGCGTTAAAAGCTAAAGCTGCTGTTTCCATGTGGGTCAGCCAGACGTCTTCCTGTAGCAGTTTCAGTCTCCAGTTTCTAAGAGTCTTTTGAAGGAAGGTGTAGGAAACAGTACTCAACACTTTCTGGCTTCTGTAGCTGTAATTTCTCTAAAGAAAAGAAAAAGAACTTCTACTTTTAATAGTTTCAGAGTTCTCTGGGTTTCTGCGTCTTTTTCTAGTTATTATGATGAAAGTGTGAATAGATGTAGTAGATTCTGATGTTTCTGATGCTGGATAAGTCTTGCAATGGGAAATTTTGGGTTTGGATTTTGCGTTCCCTTGCCGGTGAAGTTACAGTGAATTAAAATTCAAATCTGGGAATTTGCACATTATCCATGAACATCTTCTAAAATCCTATTTTTTATTAGGAAATAATTTTGATATAAAAAAAAAAAAATCCAGACTTTTTAGAGTTTAAATGAGCAAAATCAGTACTGGATGCTGTATAAAGTCTCCATCTGGATTTAAGTAAGTAAATGGCATGGGGTTGATGCCGCAGTTGGTCTGCAGGTCTAGGTTCAGCAACAGTATATGCTGAAAGAATGAGGATGACACTTTATGATAACTTTCATTAATTTATTTTTAACTAATGATCAGTAGATGTGAACAAAGCATTAGTTCATCAGAATTTAAATATTAACAAATGCTCACACATGACACTTATTTATCGGCAAATGTTTATCAATTGCAGTTCATGTTGCCAATGCGTTTATTAGCATTTACAAATAGCAACTTTTTAGATTCTTAAAATGTGAAAAATTACAGTTATTTATTATTAGTTCATGGTATATTAATGAAAGTTATTATAAAGTGTTACCAAATGTAGTCAGCTGACTACCTAAATATACAGATTTTTTTTCCACTGATGGCACACCATATACTGTTATGCTTGATCAGTGTATATGCACATTTAACATACAGTCCCACCTAAAAATATTAGGACTGTGAGGCAAATCTATTCATTTCTGCTGTGAACTGAAAACAATTGGTTTTCACATTGAAATATGAATATAAGATATTTAACACTTAGTACACTAGTGATGACTTTCCTCTTCAGGACATTCCAAACAGTTTTACTGGCTATGACCAATATTTGAGCAGCGGCTCTGATTGATTTCCCATCTTCTCTCAGCTTCACATCTGCCCAAAATTGCCCAAGCGTAGACCTTCTTATTCATCTTATTCATCTTTTAATGTCAAACACAAATGATTTCAGTCTACAGCAGATATAATGGGATCGGCTTTACTGTTTTAATACTTTTTAAGAGAAATGTAGTACAATGCTATTAACCATTCTAATAATTTTCTAAGCAAATTTACTGTTTGGTTTCCCCAAGAAGCAGGTAAGAACGCAACATTGATTTTTATGTTGTTTTTTTTATATTTTGTGGTTAATTTAACAAGATTTTTCTCAATGTCGAAATGTTAACTGATTGTAATATTGCCTAAGAGTTCCTAGAAACACATATTTTGAGCTGGCGAGATGACTTGTTGCTTGTTGACGCAGATTACTATCTATTCTTTTTAGCCCTGCCAAAGGAAAAAATGAGAGCAGTCATCGTTTTGCTGTTTTGGATCTTTACTGGGGCTGCAAAGACTTTAGTGCTTCAGCCAAGTGAGTATTAAACACAACATGGAAGATTCAAACATGTGGCATCAGTGTGCACATAAAAAAAAAAAAAAAAAAAAAATATATATATATATTTTTTTTTTTTTTTTTTTATTATTTGTATCAGTGGTGTGCAGTGAGGCCCTTCTAACCCTTCAGAGAAGGGGTGACAATAGGTGCATGTAAATAATTACATAATATTTAATCAGGAAATATATATTATAGTTATTGTAAGTGTAAGCATATATTTTATAAATTAACTAAAATAAAAAAACAGCAACTAATTCAAAGAATTTGTTTTTCAGTTGCTATGGGACTCTGCTATCTGACTGACAGCAGTTCTAACCAATCAAAACTGCTTTTTAAAATGGCTTTTGCCCCCTTGTGTCTGCGTGACCCCTTCTACTGATTTTGAGAAGGGTGTAGTAATGAGGCTATTAGCAAAGTCATAGTACAATCTAACCAATCAGATTCATGATTTTCACTGAGGGGGGCGGGGCCATGACTGTCTAACCCCTTCTCAGCAGCGCTGTGCTGAAGGGGCTACGCATCGGTTAAAAACTTTAAATTTGAATCGATTTATTTAAAACTGAAGGAATTTTGAATTAAATTAACAGAACAATTTATTAAAACTGAAATAATTATTCATTGAATTAAAAGAACGATTTATTAAAACGGCAGAAATTATGTATTACATTTAACAGAAAGATTTAATAAAACGGAGGGAATTTTGTATTAAATTAAGAGAAATACTGTTTATTAAATCAAAAGGATAATTTACTATATTTAAGTAAACACATTAATTACATCCAAGGAATTATTTATTACATTAAGTTAACAAAATGTTTAATTATTTTAAATATATAATATATATAAATTAAAATAATGATTTACTACATTAGGGATTTTTTTATATTTAAGTAAACCCATTTATTGTAATATGAAATAATTATGTTAAATAATTGTACTATAATAGTTATAAAAGATATAAAGATGTATTGTTTGTGAAACATCTGTACGACTCTGTACTGTCTTTTTTTTAGTGTGTACTTAATGTTTTGGCTGTTCTGGCATACTGTAGACAAATGAGCATATGCAAATGAGTGATATTCATTGAACGGTTGTACTTGTAGGAAAATTAAGCATTTATTGTTGAGTCTATTGTATACTTTTGTGGTTTGTAGCTGTATTTTTGGACTGTTAATGTGTATTAAGTTCATATAACTAAATCAAGACAGAGAATATGTAGTTACTGTAGAGTTGCAAAAAGGGTACCCACTATATTAACTGCTCGCCACT
Organism: Astyanax mexicanus; assembly: GCF_023375975.1. NCBI lineage: Eukaryota > Metazoa > Chordata > Actinopteri > Characiformes > Acestrorhamphidae > Astyanax > Astyanax mexicanus. The sequence goes on from NC_064409.1 coordinate 2,958,583, forward strand.
GATTTTTATATGCTTTTGTTGTAGATTTTATTTGATGTTTAAAGCTTCTTTAAGTGTGAATGATGTTTCGTACAGGTGTAAATATTTCGCTTCTTCAAAACGGGTCTGTGGAGGTAAAACCATGGCCTGGTGCGGGTCTCGACTGGAGCCGAGAAAAAGAACAGAAACTGGTGGCAGAAAGGCCTGAAACTCATGTAAATGTGGTGATAACAGAAAAGGAAGAGGAGACTGAAACTCTACACAGTAAAGACAAGTCAGGAACTTCAGAGGAGCAAAGCAATCAAGACACAGTGAGCCATGAGGAGGTTCTACATGACAACAGAACAAAGACAGCAGAAGAAGAACATGGTCAGAGATCCATGCATGCTTTTGATGACCCTGAGGAATTTACAAATGGGAGCAAGGTGCATCCTCAAGCTGAGAAGGAGAATGGACATCCATCTGAAACGTCACCAACTCCAAAAGTCCATCTGTTCCCCTCTCAAGATGCCAATTCCACTGTACAACCAATAATACTGCCTACTCTGATGACGAGTCCCCCAGCTATAAAACAGATTATCAGTGAAATAAAGACAGAAACTACATCACTCCCACTCACTCAGGCTACTCACGTCCTTCTAACAAATGTATCCAAACTTTTGACCAATTGGACTCTCACAAATGCAAATACAGAGCTGGAACTAGAGCTCAGTCCCACTGCAATGGCAGCAAAGGCTGGTCCCACTGCCATGAGCCTCCCCAACATCTCCAGACCCAAACCACAGCCTGACACTCCGAAATCCAACGCAAAAAACAACCGTGTGGCTAAAACCAAGCAGAACAAGCTGCTCAAGAAAGACAAATCAGCGGAGAAGAAAAAGAAACCGCAGAAAAAAGGCCTAGAAAAGGTGAAGAAAACAAAACCTAAGAAGGACGAGGTGACCACCGCTCCATATTTCCCTTATTTTAAAGACCACTACTGTCCTCCACACTGTGCCTGCTATGGAAGGTGAGTAATAAAGAGAAAATCCAGTGTAAAATGGTAAACTTGAGCTGTAGGCTGCAGACTTACAGTGCTAGCAATAGGGGCATAGCATTACCCAATGCAAAGAAATTGCTGTTTTTATGGACATTTTATTTTATTACATTTTTTGGCAGTAAAACCTCTGATTATGCAGTGCCGTATTTTATGCACTATAAGGCGCACTATATCATAAGGCACACTATCAATGAACGTCTATTTTTTTTTTTTACTTTTTTTAAGGCACACTGGATTATAAGGTGCATTTTAAGCAACAATAGTATGAAACAAGGCTGTCGCACAGTAATCTAGACCAATTTCTCTCCTGAAAACTGTTTATTTGGGCGAGTAAAGTGCTTCAGTTTATTTACAGTAAGCTTAGATTTCCAATATTTTTAAAAGAGCGGTTAGCAGCAGAGCTTAGCGCTAGTAAACGCTGCTTGACAGCACTATACTGTGGAGCCCTGAGTGTTCTGGTGACCCAGGGCACTATCAGCTAGCGGTTCATCCCATGAGTCAAATATACTCAGCTCTGAACAACGAGAAGGCTAGTGCTGAAGATAGCAGGTAATGCTAATACTGCTCCAGCCTTGGTGCTGGAGAAACTTCACTGAAACTCCATCCTGTATAACTCTGTACTTTAGTGGAGTGGCTTTAGTGCTCCTTACAATCTCACTGGTAGAATTCATATGCATGAGGTGAACTGGATTATGAGGCACACTGACAGTTTTTCAGAATAAAATGAAAGGATGATTTTAAGATATTACATCTATGGGTCTTTTTATTTCTAGTCTAAATCGGATCTGTTTTGTCTTGTTTTTTACAGGGTGGTGCAGTGTTCAGACAAAGCGTTGGACACATTTCCTTATGGCATCCCATACAATTCTCGCTACATCCTCCTAATGAACAACAACATCACAAACATTCCCCTGGACCTTCTCTCTGAGTACCTCTCCTTAGAGTTCTTAGTGCTCAGCAACAACCGCCTCATGGATAACTCCATCGAGGGAGCTTTTGAGGGCGTTCAGGCTCTGAAGAGGCTCTACTTAGAGCGGAACTTGATCCAGAGCGTTCCTACAGACCTTCCTGACAGCCTAGAGGAGCTCCGTCTAGACGGGAATAAAGTGAAGGTGATGTCTGAGATGACGTGGAGCTGCTGTCCGGGTCTTCTGATCCTCAGCCTGAGTAACAACAGTCTGGGAAGTGGCTCGTCCACCATTTCTGCTGGAGTTCTGTCTCCACTGGTTAACCTGAAGACCCTTAGTCTGTCGTACAACCAGCTGACCTCTGTTCCTTTGAATCTCCCAATCAGCTTGCAGGAGCTTTACCTTCGCGGCAACCTAATCCAGCGTTTTAAGGGTGGATCTTTTCTAGGAAGGGCAGCTCTCCAGGTTTTGGACCTCAGTGCCAACAGGTTGACCAATAAAGGCCTCGGAAAAGCAGCGTTCGTCAACGCCACCCGCTTGGAGAGTCTCAATCTGGAAGGGAACTTCCTCAAGCATGTTCCTCGCCACCTCCCACGCTCCCTAAAGACCCTCAACCTGGAAGGGAACGCCGTCTCCAGTATCAGTAAGAATGTGTTCCTCTCCTTGCCTCACCTGGAGCACCTGGGCTTGGCTCGCAACAAAATCTCCATTGTGGCACCTGGAGCGTTTCTGATGCTTCCGCTGCTTCACCAGCTGGATCTGAGTCACAACTCTCTGCGGCAGGTCCCGCGGCAGCTTCCCACCTGGCTCTTCTCCGTAGCGCTCACCTATAACAAGATCCAGACCGTCCCCCGTGATGCTTTCTGCTGGGCAAGACATGGCAAGACATCCAAGAGCCGGCTGGTGAGGGTGCAGCTGGAGAACAACCTGGTGGACATGGGGAGTCTGGATAGCCTCGCGTTCAGCTGCCTGAGAGGATTCCAGGTGGTGCATTTCTACTGAAGCCTCCGGTTTTAGCATTTTTTAAAGCCAGCATCTGGCCATAGGGGGGTTTATACATGCCTGTCTTGCTTTTTTCGGGATGTGAACTGACTGAAATGCAGTGGATCCCTTTCAGTTACTGTCCTGAAGTGCACATTTTAGTATTTCCCCATTGGAACACACCTGAGCTAATGAATCAATCGATTAAAAAAGCATATTAACTTATACAGAACCAATCAAACGTTTGGACACACCTTCCTATTTAATGCTTTTAATATTATAATATTCTATCCTTTTCCCTACATAGTAAATGAATAGTGAAGTGATCCAGAACCACTATAATAAGGAATTAGAACAAAAGGAATCATGTAGTAAATTAAAAGTGTTAAACAAACCAAATTACTCTGTGTTTTCTGAGGCTTTTAACTCTGTTTAACTGATCCTGTGCAACAGAGGAAACTCTTGCTTTTTCTTTCTCAGGGTGATCCTGATGAGGGCCAGTTTCATCCTCATAATGTTTTTTTTTTTATGGTCTTTGTGATGACTGCACTTTAGGATACTCTTAAAATTCTACTTTTTAAATTCTTCTCCTTGCCATAACCTGGATTCGAACATTACTCAAATATTCACTATTCACTGTATACCTGTAACTCTACCTCTTCACTACTTTACTTTAACTGATGCTCTCAAACTTTAACATTAGGAGGCAAAAAATTCAAGTAATTAACTCTTGATGAGTTCAGCACAGCTGTTAACTGAAAGCCTGAATTTCAGGTGACTCTACCTCATGAAACAGACTGTGCAAATCTGTCATCTAAGCAAGACGTGCTACTTTAAAATGAACATTAAGTTATATGATGTAAATATAGTGCACATACTTCTTTTAAAACTGGGTCTTTCTTTCAGAAAACCTTCTAAGAACCACCTCCATGCCTTTTCTGCCAGGATATAAAAGTAGTGCATGAATGTAATGATGGTTTTCAGCCTCCATAGTTCTGTATCTTCTGCATGTTGAAGCTACAGGACACTGTGAGTTCACATACCTGAAAACATCCTGTTAAACATACAGTAAAACATTTAGCATGTAGAATAGAGTTTAACACATAACACACACCACCAAATATGTGCCACTTGTGTGAGAACACTTGGGTACGAGCTCCTCATTCTTATCAGTGCATTCCTTCCACACATTCTCAGCATCAGTAATGCAAATAAATGCCCACTTTTCTATCAAATATTTCAGTTTTTCTGTTGTTCTTTATGCAATGCCGTTATCTAGGTATTCGTTTCCTAACAGTTCAGTAAAAGGTCATTTGAGTGTGTTATGAAAATTCCCCCCTCTTTTTTTTGCCAGAATCGTTTTGTAAAACCTCAGCATATGATAGCGATTAGCACGGCTGAGTCTGCTTCTCATTATCAGTATTGGAAACGTCCTTTTCTCAAAATTACTCGCTTTATTTTTCTGGGCAAAGCTTGGCAGAATTGTGTGTTTGGCCTCCAGGCATCACTGCAGGATATAAAAGTGTATCTGGCAGCGTGGTGAGTGTTATAAAATGTTTATCTAACGCGTGAGACTGTTCAGATTATTTACACTCTAAAATGCAAAGTGCAAAAAAAATATATAATCAAGAGGAAGATGGATGATCACAAGCCATCAAACCACCAAACTGAACTGCTTGAATGAATCTTTGCACCAGGAGTGAAGCAGCATAAAGTTATCCAAAAGCAGTGTGTAAGACTGGTGGAGGAGGAGAACATGATGCCAAGATGCATGATAAAAAAAAAATGTGATTAAAAACCTCCAGGGTTATTCCACCAAATATTGATTATTTCTGAACTCTTAAAACTTTATAAATATGAACTTGTTTTCTTATAGAGGTCTGAAAGCTCTGCATCTTTTTTATTGTTATTTCAGCCATTTTTAATTTTCTGTAAAAAATGCTCTAAATGGCAATATTTTTATTTATAATTTGGGAGAAATGTTGTCTGTAGTTTATAGAACAAAACAACAATGTTCATTTTACTCAAACATAAACCTATAAATAGCAAAATCAGAGAAATCAGAAGTGATTGAGAATTCAAGTTTTCTTCCAGAACTGTATAGGATGTTACATAGGAGTTGGTGCATTTGCACAAATTCACCACTAGATGGAGGAAGAGTATGAAAATTATCATTTGTTTTATCTTTTTTTAATATTTTAAGTGGCGTATAGTGTTATATATTGTTAATAAGTGGGTTATAGTGTATGCTGAGAAACTGATTGTTTGGGATTAAATGTAGTGAAAATAGTATACATAGCTAAATAAATGTGACAAATATATCTAATATATATAAAATATATATGATATTTCACAGTTTTTTCAGCAGTTTGGACAATTATATCTTTCTCTTTTTTATTTCAGCTTCACAATTTCCCAAAAAGTTTATTTTAGCTAAAGTACTGACTGCCAACCAACACACACACACACACACACACACACACACACACACACACACACACACACACACACACACACACACAGTTCTCACAGGATCACTGATGATAATCTTATGGAACTTTTTGTGGAAAGCTTGTAGTGTGCAAATTACATAAAAGCTGGAGTCAATAGGAAAGTATTGAGGACAAAAGGAGTAAAACAAAGGTGGTGTTGAGTTTAATGCAAAGGAGAAAGAGAGAGAGAAAGAAAGAGAAAGAGAGAGAGAGAGAGAGAGAGAGAGAGAGAGAGAGAGAGACCAAACCAAACAGCAGGTCTGCTTGTGGAACTGCTGAATTCCATGTGTCTAATAAGACTGGGAAGCTACGTGGCAGTGCTAGACAGCTGCACAACGTAAGGAAGGGGGGATGGGAGGGGAAGAAAGACAGAGAGGAAGAGGCTGGGGAGGGGAAAAAAAGAGGAGAAATTTGGGTTGAAGGTGAAGAGCTTCTCCAGCACCTCCCTCTAGTCCAGCAGGACCCTGACCCCTGCTTTTCCCCCTCTCTTCTGTCTCTCCTCCCTCACTTTATACACTGACATCTCCTCTACCTGAGCTTCAGCCCTTCAGTTTATACACCTCCACCTCTTTTATATCCCTCCATCTGCCTCTCCTGCTCCTCTTTCAGAGCTGTAGATGATAGATAGAGCAGTGTAAAATTCCCATGCATTACTCTCTGTATAGGTAGAAGTACAGATACTTTTAAAGGGTTTAATAAAATATTGATGTAAAAGTTGAAATCAACTTAAGTTTTTTACTCTTTAAGCAAAAGTGTTAAAAAAAAAAAGTGGTTTTAAAACTACTTAAAGTATAAAAGTAAAAATAATGTAAGGGGAAAATAAAGCCATTAAGAACAAAAGCTTAGGCCACGCCCACAGAGTCCTATAGTCCTCTCCCCAAAACACATTTTTCTAAAAGCCATAATGTTAAAAAATTGAAAATGTAAAGTATAGATAACCTACATTTCTTCTTAAGTCTGACAACAAAGTATTTTTACTTTGCTTACCCTTGTTGTACTAAAATATCAAGTCTTTGAAACTACTTTTAAAGTAAAAGAACATCATGAAGAATTCAAAATATTGAAAGTCTAAATAAAAAAATAATTGAATATAAAAAGTTGGAAAAGTTGATTTCTGTGGAATCTGAAGTTTTTTTTATATATATATTTTTGTTTTGGGGGTCTAAAGGAAATCTATTTTTTAGTATAGAATAAAATAGAATAGAATAGAATAGAATAGAATAGAATAAAGCTTTTATATCCTGTCAAAGCAGGAAATGTTTCTGAAGACAAGATAAGATAAGACAAGATAACTGTCACATCTTTACCCTGTTCCCTGTCGTTTTCCTTCTGTGCTCCTGTTTCTGTGTTTCTTTACCTTTCTTCCTCCATGCTCCTCATTTCACCACCTTAACTTTAGGTTTACACCTGTGCTCATTTGTAGCTCCGCCCCCTCGTTACCTTCCCGCAGGTGTTCCTTGTTTTCTTTCCCGCCTTTTGTGTGTATATTTAAGCCTTTGTGTCTTTAGTGTTAGTTTTTTTTGGTTCTTGTACGTTCTTTATGCTTGTTTTGGTTGCGTTTATGTTTCTGTTTGTACTAGTTTTACTGTTTTTGGTTTATTGTTTCTTCGTTTCTTTTTGTAAATAAATATTACTCCCCTGCAGCAGCCGTGACAATAATTCCACAATAGCGAAATTTACAGCATTCTCAGTATATAATTCTTTGGCTTTACTGTAAAATGGACAGTTAAATACACAATAAAACACATTCACAGAACAACACAACACAGACAAAAGATCAGTAAATAATAAAAATAGAACTATTTTTGAAAAAAAATATTTTTTTTTCCTTTTTGTTCATCAAAGGCATATAAAGTATCTATATTATCAGCCTGAAGGGCAAAGCTCAAATTCATTGTATAAAAAAGGATGAATTTGGTAAAAAAAAAAATATATATATATATATTGCTGTGGATTTTTTAAGATAATGCTCTATTATAAAGTATATCTACTGATGATTCTTAATGATTCCAGACAGTTTTCTTATTGATGCTTATTTGCTTATTGATGTCACGTGTCTTTATAGCACACGACATACCGTATGACCCATAATAACCTGTAATAAACAGGGATGGAGGGAAATCAGGTAACAGAGCTCCAGACTGAGACTCACTCAGCCGGTCTAATAGATACAGTAGTTAAATCAGACAGATTATAAACAGCCATGGAGATCCAGGACCCAGCTGCTGTATAGACACCTCACCCCGAGCCCTCTGACTCTGAGCCAGGTCACTGTGGAGGATTAACGCACTGCGAGGCAGAGATTAGCTCAGGCCACGATGACCTCTGGGTCAGCAGATGCTTCAGTATGAGGGATATGAGCATTTCTGCGCTGTACAAATAGAAAAAGTTGAGAAAACTCTAAATTTTAATTTTATTTCTAATATTTTTCCCATTTTCTCCCTAATTTAAACAACCAATTACCCAACCAACGTATTAGGACTCCTCCTATCACTAGTGATACCCGGGTGATAGGTCAAAGACTAGATTCCGCCTCTTTTTCCAAACTGCTGCTGATGCTGTAGCATTGCCGAGTAGCATCACAGCGCTAACGCTCGGAGGAAAGCAGAGCAGCGACTCGGTTCCGATACAACAGCTCACAGATGCAGCCTTGTTCTGATCCTCATCACCCTAGGAGTGATGAGGGGAAAGAAAGAGCACCATCTACTATACCCACCCAGAGAGAGCAAGGCCAATTGTGCTTTCTCAGGACTGATTGCAAGCTGCATGACCGGGATTCGAACCAGTAATCTCCTGATCATAGTGGTAGCGCTTAGTGGTAGCACATACCTAGTAGTAATGAGGAGAAAGAAAGAGCGCCATCTACTGTGCTGTACCCACCCAGAGAGAGCAAGACCAATTGTGCTTTCTCAGAACTGATTGCCAGCAGCTGATTGCAAGCTACATGACCGGGATTCGAACCAGCAATCTTCTGATCATAGTGGTAGCGCTTAGCCTGGTGGACCACTTGGAGACCACTTGTGCCACCAACATCAGCAGATGTTCATTTCAGGTTTAAATGCATAAAACAACGTTATTATTAAGTCTCACCAACTTAAAAATTCACATTGTGTTGTTAGTCGGTCTCATTTAGGTTCTATAAAATGTGTTTTTTAGGTTCTGCTGATTATCCTTTAAGATGTTTATTATCGAATATGAAACCTTTTTACGTATGTAATGCTTGAATAGAAATCCTCAAGATTTAGATGTGTTATATTAGGCAGAAAATTTTAAGTTTAGTTTTTTTTTTCAGTATGTAGAGTCAAGAAACGCAGCTGGAGCATCACGGCAACCACTATAACTTGTATCTTTCTGCTCCTGCAAACAGTGATCTGTTCCATCCCATCAGGACCTGGAGCGGCTGTTTGTATTACTGCAGGCAGGCCGTGTGGACGGGTCTGAGTTAGTATAATGGTAATGCATTTTCTCATGGGTAAAGAATGTCTGGAGGGGAAAAATGAGAAAAAGAGAAGCAGGATATTAAACCACACCCTGGAAAACGGACACAGATGGACAGAAAGACAGACAGACTCTACCAACTCTAAAACAACAAAGGATGGGGTGAACATTCTTAGACCAACAGACAGAGAAATAGTGTAGAAATTTAATTACGAAACTGCTGGATTTCCCCATTTTAATAGCGGGTGTGGCTCTCCTTCAATCTGTAGAGCATCTGCTTCTCTTCACAGTGTTCATATCCTACTATTTTACTATCTATGTTATGTTAAATGTTCTAAAAAGAGAAGAAAGAAATGAAGAATTACATTGGCAAATATATTATAAGGCATTTAGCTGATGCTCTTATCTAGAATGAATTACATTAAAGTTATTTCTATTACAGATTTGGGCCAATGTAGTGGTAGGAGTCTTGCCCAAGGACTCTTACTAGTGTAGCACAGCATATATATATATATATATATATATATATATATATATATATATATATATATATATTCTATTTGATTTTATTTATAGTCAAGTCAAGTCAAGTCAAGTAGTTTTATTGTCAATACTGCATATGTACAGGACATACAGAGAATTGAAATTACGTTACTCTCCTTCCCAATTTTACAGCAAGTACAGATAATAGATATAATAAGAGAATGGGAGACACTATGTGTACAATACAGCAGGGACACAAATAGACATACATGAGACAAAAACAAGGTGCAGTGGTGTGGGGGAGGAATAGATATATAAATATAAGTAAATAAGTAAAAAATATACTTAATATATAAATATTAATTATAATATAAAAGAGTGGGAGACACTATATGTTCAATACAGCAAGACACAATAAACATATGTAAGACAATAGTGCAATATTGATGGTGATTGAGATGGAATGACAGTAAAAATAGTAAATAACAGTAGTGCAAATACGGTATATGGTATATAGCTTAAGGCTGGTAAAGTGAATGGGTGCGTAAGTCCTTAAAGTTCACAGTTTAATTAAGTGGAATTAAAGTGCGTATAGACAGTGCAAGTATATCAGTAGTGCAGGTGTTGTGTAGTGCAAGTCCGTTTGGAAGGGACCAGTACTTTTTGCATTGTAGTGCAGAGTTTCAGTACTTTATTAGTGGGGGGGTCAGGATGCTGAGTGAGTGTATGCTGGGGGCAGGATTGGGATGGGGGGTAGAGCAGGAAGAGAGTTCAGCATCCTCACAGCCTGATGGATGGGGCTGTCTCGCAGTCTGCTGGTCCTCGCCCCGAGACTCCGCAGTCTCCTCCCTGATGGCAGCAGGCTGAAGAAGCTGTGTAGTGGGTGAGAGGGATCTCCTGCCAGACGGAGGGCTTTCCGTGTGAGGCGGGAGCTGTACAAGTCCTGAAGGGAGGGGAGAGAGGTGCCAACAATCTTCTCAGCTGCTCTCACGATGCGCTGGAGGGTCCTGCGGCAGGATGCTGTGCAGGCCCCGTACCACACGGTGAAACAGCTGGTCAGTATGCTCTCGATGGCCCCTCTGTAGAAGGTGGTCATGATGGGGGTGGGGGCTCCAGCTCTTCTCAGCTTGCGGAGAAAGTAGAGACGCTGATTTGCCTTCCTGGCCAGTGACGCTGAGTTGGTGCTCCAGGAGAGGTCCTCTGTGACGTGCACACCCAGGAACTTGGTGCTGCTCACCCTCTCCACAGCAGTTCCGTTGATGAACAGAGGGCTGTGCAGTGTGTGAGTTCTCCTGAAGTCCACAACAATCTCCTTGGTCTTCTCTGTGTTCAGAGAGAGATTGTTGTGTTTGCACCAGGAGGCCAGGCGGCTCACCTCGCTCCTGTAGTGTGACTCATCGTTGTTGCTGATGAGACCCACCACAGTCGTGTCATCCGCAAACTTGACGAAGAGGTTGGAGGTGTGTGCTGGTGTGCAATCGTGGGTCAGCAGAGTGAACAAAAGGGGGCTCAGCACACATCCTTGGGGAGCCCCTGTGTTCAGTGTGGTGATGCTGGATGTGCTGCTGCCAACCCGCACTGCCTGTGGTCTTCCAGTCAGGAAGTCTAACAGTTGCACAGTGAAGTGCTCAGCCCCAGACTGTCCAGTTTGTGTATGAGCTGTTGGGGGACGATTGTGATTGTGAATGCTGAGCTGAAGTCAACAAACAACATTCTGACGTAGGTGTTCTTCTTGTCTAGGTGTGTGAGGGCTGAGTGGAGAACAGTGGAGATGGCATCATCGGTCGAGCGATTTGACCGATAAGCAAACTGGTAGGGGTCCAGGGAGGGGGGGAGCAAAGACTTGATGTGATGCATGACTAGTCGTTCAAAGCACTTCATGAGGATGGGGGTGAGTGCAACTGGACGATAGTCATTGAAACAGGATGGCGATGCCTTCTTTGGGACAGGGATGATGGTGGTGGCTTTGAAGCATGTGGGAACCACCGCCTGACTCAGAGAGGTGTTATAAATGTCAGTATAAACCTCTGCGAGTTCCCAGGCACAGTCTCTCAGCACACGGCCAGGAATGTTGTCAGGCCCAGGAGCTTTCCGAGCATTGATCCTGCTGAATGCTCTCCTCACACTGTCTGGGGACAGCGTCAGCACCTGGTCACCAGGAGGAAGGATGGATTTCTGAGCGGGTGTGTTGTTGAGTGGCTCGAACCTTGCGAAGAACCCATTCAGGTCGTTCAGCTGAGATGTGTCGCTGTCGCAGGTCTGTGGATGTGGTTTATAGCCTGTGATAGACTGGATACCCTGCCACATGTTCTGTGTGTCTCTGCTGTCAATGAAGTGTCTTCTTTGAGTACAGCCTCTTAGCTTTCCTGATCCCGCGGGACAGGTTGGCCCTGGCTGACCTCAGGCCTGCCTGGTCACCTGTTCTGAAGGCAGCATTTCTGGCCTTCAGGAGCTTGTGGACCTCTCCTGTCAGCCATGGTTTCTGATTCGCTCGAACAGTAACGGTCTTGAGGTCGGTTACATCATCAGTGCACTTGGTGATGTAGGCAGAGACAGTTTCTGTGTACTCCTGAATGTCTGTGGAGTTGTTGTGGGTGGCAGCCTCTCTGAACATATTCCAGTCTGTTGTGCTGAAACAGTCCTGAAGTGCCTCTGAGGAACCCTCTGGCCATACTCGTACCTGCTTAAGAACTGGTTTGGTGACTTTAACCAGTGGTCTGTAAGCTGGCGTTAGCATAATGGTGAGGTGATCAGAGGCTCCCAGGTGGGGGAGGGAGGAGGCTCGGTAGGCTCCTCTGTGTGTAGTAAAGACCTGGTCCAATATGTTGTTTCCCCTGGTTGGAAAGTCTATGCGTTTAAAAAGTCCAGAAAACACACTCTTTGGGTCTGCATGGTTGAAATCTCCAGCCAGAATGAGAAAAGCATCTGGGTGCGCTGTCTGCTGTTCACTGATGTACTGGTACAGTTCATTCAGTGCTTCACTCCTCACGCTGTTGTTGGAGGTCGGAGGGATGTAAACAGCAGCGATCAGCACGGCGGAGAAATCTCTCGGTACATAGAACGGACGGCATTTGATAATCATCAGTTCCACTACCGGTGAGCAGTGTTTACAGACCACAACAACGTTCCGACACCAAGCATCGCTGATGTAAACACAGAGCCCGCCGCCGCAGCTTTTACCTCCGTCAGCTAGCGCGCGGTCCGCCCCATAGCATGTTAGCCGCTCCAGCTGAACGGCGTGGTCCGGGACGCTGTTGTTGAGCCAGGTTTCGGTGAAAACATAAACACAACAGTCTCTCACGGTCTTCTGAGTTGACTGAAGTAAGCGGATGTAATCCAGTTTATTGTCCAGAGAGCGTACATTGGCCAAAAGTACGGTGGGGATAGCTGGCTTGTGTGGGCTAACCGCTAGCCTCGCTCGGATACCCCCGCGCTTACCCCGTTTCTGCCTTCTCGCCTGCCGCCTGTGGCGCTTCCATTGTGGGCGAGCTGCAGCGGTGGGGGTCGGTGGGGGTGCGGGTGTCCGGAGCACGCCGCAGACTCGGAGTTCTTCTCAGAGTCCGCGGTTTAACTCCAAAAGTGAGTTTCTGCCGACTCCAAGCAGAAACTCACGGCTGTAGGTGCGTTTCAGGACGTGAACGCACGACAAAGACGTACAAAAACACTGCGACTTACGAGACAAAAAACACGAAAACGCTGTTTCCTCGGGGGGGAGAGAAGCCGCAGCGTGTGCACGCGCCGCCATCTTGGATCCAATATAATATTTAATCTTATATAAGATTTAGGACTGCCTGTAATGATTACATAAATTACATAAACATAAATAAAATATATGGAGAAATGTTAGCTGAACCTGGCCAGAATTTCAACTTGTTTAAAAACACAGGAGTATTATTTAATTTAATTTAATTATTATTAGGATATTTCATAAATTTAATAGTATTATCATACTAAACAATTATTCCAGCAGAATAAAATGATAAAATGGTCTTATGACAATAATATTGATTATCGCAATAAATTCTGGGACATGGTGAACTCTGACTTTGGCGTGTTCGTATCGTAAAAGAGCGGCGCTTTTGTATGTCTTAATAAAGAATACTGACCTGAACATTCACGCCGTGAAGCTACGCCAGCAGCTCATTTAAGGGAACATTAATAATTTTATTTTTTATTCTGTTTATTGTTGAGTCAGGTTTGCACTGCGCATGATGCTGCTGTGTGGTTTAGATAGGATTGGGCTGCTGACTGTTGACTGTTTTAATCAGTCAGTGGCGCACCCTATTTTTCGCAGCCAAGATACAGTAGAAACACACCAGATATTTACACACAGAATACACCTCACTTCCAGACCACCACACCCATCAGTGTAGATTTAATCCTAAACTCAGACACTATTTTAATGGTGTGTGCGCAAGGCGTGAAAACTGACTGTTGACGGGGTGTAAGATAACAATAAGCATCACGACACACCTTGTGCAGGGTGTAAGATAGAGCCCATGCTTAAAATGACAATAACTGATGTGTTATATACAGGATGACATGTTTATTTCTGTAAATGATCATAATACAATGATTGATTGTTGTTTATTTTGGTTATATATGCATAAAACATATAAAAGAGAGGGGAGGGGTGTTTTAACAATGAATATTATAATAGAAAAAAGCTGAAAACAGTAGAAAATTCAGGAAAGTTTTAAGAATTTAAGGCTGTTTAATGCACATGTTCTGCAGATGTTAGGATCTCAGGCTCTGTCCACACATGTCCGGATATTTTTAAAAATAGAGGTTTTGAAGTGCATTTTTGCCTCCCGTCCAACGAAAATGCCATTTTTCACTGAAAACAGAGCTTTCTGAACGTGCTCTCCAAACTGATCTCAAACGCCTCCTTACTCCATATACAGTAAGCTACATAAGGTATAAAGCTATAGAGTTTATATGCATATGTACTGTGGCACTATGATTTTGATATATTAACTAATTTAAACATTATTTTATTACAAATATGTTTATATTTATATTAGATTAATTTGGGATTTAAATCTCTGTGTGATCTTTCTTCTTTTTGGTATGTTAACCCTTTTAAACCTGAATTAACTCCAGTAATGGAAAAATGTAAATAATGTTGATTTTTTTTTTTTATCTGTAATGCACAGAAAAGAATAATCTAATATTCTACTTTAAAATATATACAACAAATAAATCGAATTAACCAAAACATTATATATATATATATATATATATATATATATATATATATATATATATTTATTTATTTATTTATTTATTTATTTATTTATTTATTTATTTTTCCATTGCATTGGAAGCCTGTGTGTGTAATATTGTACTATTCATATTGACCTTTTTATTTCATAAACCATCCATAAACAGTAAAAAAAAAAAAAAAAACGTGATTAAAAGTGTTCTAGATCACTAAATTAAATTAGTAAAAAAAAATTGCTGTTACTTTCTCTCAATGGCTCTAGTACTAATGTTTTTCCAGTGTTTTGCAGTGGATGAGTTCCAGCTACTGTATTGGTTTATAAACTTGTTCGTTAGCTGGTTCATGGTCTATTCTGATAAACAACAGCTCTCAAATATCTTAAAATAACCTCGTTACTCCTATTTCATTTCATCTGGTTTTCATTCCGGTTTCTCATCGTTCAATAAAACCCCTATCCAGATAAATCTCTCCATCCAGATAGAGTGAATCTGATTGTGATTGGATGTAGAGAAGTATAAACATATACCATTCTGACTCCCTATTGGTTTATACTGTGATCCATCACACCTGCACACGCCCTTTTAACTTTAGCTATAACTTTAATATATTTACATTGTTCTGTATGTAAAATACATTCCTTTTCATATATGAGCATATATCTGTATATCGTCGCTGTCCAATGAAAAACACTTATCTCCAAAACAGCAACTTTACGGGAGAGAGAAAAAACCTTGTAAACTTTCAATGGAAGTCAATGTAAAAAGAGTTTATTTCAGGTCATTTTGAAGAGTTTCTATTGGTCCGTTCATCAAGACATTTTGGCACAGTGTAAGGGACAGTTTGTTCAAATTATGTAGTAAACTCAAAATCGACAAAAATGGAGTTAAGTGTTTTTCATAGGACAGCAACGATATGCAGCTGAAACAGGGAGGAGCCTAGTGCATCCCAAATTATATTATCAACATTAACATTTATTTTAATATTTTAACATTATAGTCATTATAGCTTTTAGTAAAATGTGTTTTAAGGAGGGGGGTAGTGCACTATATGACTCTATATGTGGGCGTGGCCTAAGCTTTTGTTTTTATTAGCTTTATTATTTCTCCTTTATTTACATTACTTTTACTTTTATACTTTAAGTAGTTTTTTGAATCCAGTACTTTTTAAAACACTTTTACTTAAAGAGTAAAATCTTGAGTTAATTCTTCTTCAACTTCTACAGAAGTATTTTATTAAACACTAGTATACTAGTATACTATACGAGTATAATACATGATAAAAAAAAAAAAAAAAAAAAAAAACAACTACAGTAGCAGGCAGAGCCAGTGCAATTCCATTGGTTAAAGTGAGGGGGCGCCTGAGTCAGAGAAGAAAAGAGCAATAGAGCAACACTGGGAGAAAAAGGAGGAGGAGACAGAGAGGGGTAGAGAGGGAGGGAGGGAGAGAGAGAAAAAGAGAGAGAGAGAGAGAGAGAGAGAGAGTCAGAGACATGACCATGGGAGCCAGACGGACCTCTATATTCACACATCCTCTCTTACCAATGCACACATTTGCATATGTACACAAGACTTTACACACACTTTTCTGACAGTCACACACTCCCTCTCTCTCATTATCCCTCTAATTATCCCTCTATCCCTCTCTTTATTTTCTCTCAGAGCCTGTAAAGATATCAGATATTATCCTGTAACTTCGTGCTAAGATGTGCAGTGCAATACAGTACATTTATGAACTGTATTTATGCTGAAAACAAAAAAATATTCACACGTCTCCACACAGATCTGTGTTTCACCTCCTATACGTTTATTTATACACATATGGTGGAAAGCTAGGGGCTCCACAAGGGGGCCACTGAGTTTGCTTTTCAGGACTCTGAGTTTGCTCCTACAGATCCACAGCTCTCCTCAGAGACGCTAACTTCATTTACAATGCAAATGCATGACCTGCACTGCAAGTAAATGCATGCATATAGTGGAGAGCGGTGTGGATAACTTTGCTATCAAGGTTTAAAACTGCTCTATACTTGTGCAACTCTGTACTGAAGGGCAGAGTGAGAAAATGCAGTAGAAATACAGTAAAAATGCAGAAAAAATACAGAAAAAACACAGTGAAATATGCAGTAGAAATACAGTAAAAATGCAGTAGAAATACAGTAAAACTGCAGTAGAAATACAGTGAAATATGCAGTAGAAATACAGTAACAATGATGTAGAAATACAGTAGAGATGCAGTAAAAATGCATTCAAATACAGTAAAATGCATTAAAATATTCAGTAGAAATACAGTAAAAAAGCAGTGCAAATGCAGTAGAAATACATGAGAAATACAGTAAAAATACAGTAAAATATTCAGTAGAAATACAGTAAAAGTGCACTAGAAAAATGCAGTAACATATTCAGTAGAAATACAGTAAAATTCAGTAAAATATTCAGTAGAAATACAGTAAAAATGCGCTGAAAAATACATTTAATGGCAATACAGAGAAATTATAGTTAATGTATATCATCTGTTTTTCTAAAATACATTAAACAGAAATTTCAGTTTTAGTATTCCTTACTTAATTTAAACATACTTTTAATGCTCTTAGTTATACTTCCTTTTTACAAAGGGTATGTGTTTAATTAGGACTGTATATGTCTGCACTTTTAAAGGTCAATTTTAAAGCTAAATTGTCCACAGAGTCTTTCAGTGTCTCTTTAAGGACAGTTCCTTACCTTTAGGGAAGCCTTTAGATTTTAGTAAACTCTACTAATGTCAGCTTCTTTCATTCCTATATTCCTTCAGTTATTCGTTTCCAAAGCTCTTTTTCTCTTCAACAGAGTTTTAGAACAAAGCAACGATGAGCACTGGAAGGTGCAGTCCAGCCTCAGGTCACAACGTTTGGGTTAAACCAAGAGGTCAAAGGTCAGTCTGCTGTTGATCTTCCTGCCAGACCCTCCAAATCTACAAACATCTTTAGGGTCAAATTACTGAAACCCCCCTGAGCAGTCAGGTGGCCTGTTAAAGACTGACGTGCTTTACGAGCATTCCAGACCCACCAGTTAAAGAGGTTTGAGGAAAGGAAACTTAGTTAGTTAGTTAGTTAGTTAATATATATTTTAACTAATGATCAGTCAATCACCA
The DNA here is from genome assembly GCF_023375975.1 of Astyanax mexicanus. Lineage (NCBI taxonomy): Eukaryota > Metazoa > Chordata > Actinopteri > Characiformes > Acestrorhamphidae > Astyanax > Astyanax mexicanus. The sequence continues at coordinate 2,976,250 of NC_064409.1, forward strand.
GTAGATGTGAACAAAGCAGTAGTTCATCAGAATTTGAATATTAACAAATGCTCACACATGACACTTATTTATCATCATAGATATTTATATTAAAAATGTTAGCAAATCATTAGCTCATCAGAATTTAAACATTCATAAATGAATGTTTAAAGTAGGGAAATGTTTATCAGTCACAGTTCATGTTGCAATCAATGCGTTTATTAGTATTTACAAATGTGATAGCACCTTTTTAGTTTCTAAAAATGTGAAAAATAACAGTTAATTATTAAGTAAAGGTATATTAATTTACTGTGGTAATAATCAAGTTATAATAAAGTGTTTTTTAATTACTCTGTATGTAGAAGTATAGATACTACGGTTTAATAAAATACTTATGTAGAAGTAGAAGAATCAACTCAAGCTTTTTACTCTTTATGTAAAAGTTTAAAAGTTTAAAAGTAAAAGTACTGGATTCAAAACTCATTAAAGTATAAAAGTAAAAGTAATGTAAGGGGAACATTTTTAAGCCATTAAGAACAAAAGCAACAATGACTATAATGTTAAAATATTAACATTTTAATGTCGATACATTTGGGCACCAAATTGAAAAATAATATGACACCACTTAAAAATGAGGAATATAATCAAGAGGAAGATGGATGATCACAAGCCATCAAACCACCAAACAGAACTGCTTGGATTTTTGCACCAGGAGTAAAGCAGCATAAAGTTATCCAAAAGCAGTGTGTACGACTGGTGGAGGAGAACATGATTTCAAGATGCATAAAAACCAACAACAACTGTGATTAAAAACCAACCAGGGTTATTCCACCAAATATTGATTTCTGAACTCTTAAAACTTTATAAATATTACCTCATTTTTTTTTCTTTGCATTATTTGAGGTCTGAAAGCTCTGCATCTTATTTTTGTAGCTGTTATTTCTGACATTTATCATTTTCTGCAAATAAGATTCAGAAGATTAAGATTCAGAAACTTTCCATTGAAAATGAATGTATTTTAGAGTTCTCTGCACAGATCATCTTCATACTGATGGATAAAACATGTATGAACCAATAGGGAGTCAGAAGGGTAAATGTTTATCCTTCTCTACATCCAATCACAATCAGATTCACTCTATCTGGATGGAGAGATTTATCTGGATAGGGGGTTTTATTGAACGATGAGGCTATTTTTAAAATATAAGGAGAAGAAAGTAAAAATCTTCTGAACAGTTATAACCACTCTTTTTTCTCTCTTTCACTTTCTATCCCCCCAACAATACTCTCCATCATGTTGTGTTCTCCTCTCTGCAGGACGTATCCGTCGCTCGATTTCTGTTGCCATGGTCTCCTCAGTCTGCTCTCATGGACTCTGAAAGGGTTTGCCTTTCTAAAAACACAGCCCAGTTAACATACAATCAGCGAACTTCACTGCTGCGTCTCTTTTCCCCTCTTTTTTCTTCTCCTGATGGGAAAAATATGCTCCGGGACACAGTGTTTCCTCTGGAGCAGACATTACCTAAGCGCTCTGAACCATACGCTTGATCCCCCTCTCTCCACCCCGTCTTCTTTTCTCTACTTTTTATGTTATCCTGAATGTCTGTGAATGTCAGCGACTGAGAGCTGAGGAGCTTCATTAGCTTGGTGAAAAAAAAACACCACGAGCACCACCACACCATGCTGGTTTAGCGCGGACATTACTCATAGCGGACGTAGTTATGACAAAGCTTTTTTTAAGATGCATTTTAAAATATAAAATATCGTCGCTGTCCAATGAAAAACAAGGGTACCACTTTAAAAAAAGAGTTCCTTTATACATGGGTTATAAATGGTTTACAATTAGTTTATTAATGGTTAATAATTAGGTTGTAAACACATACGTAGAAAGGGCAACAATATAGAATGTTCACATTGCAGAGAACCTCACCTGGTCCCTCAACACCAGCTCCCTAACAAAGAAAGCCCAGCAGAGCCTCTACTTCCTGCGGACACTGAAGAAAGCACATCTCCCGCCCCCCATCCTCACCATGTTCTACAGAGGGACTGTAGAAAGCATCCTGAGCACCTGCATTACCGTCTGGTTTGGGAACTGCAACACCTCAGACCGCAAGACCCTACAGCGGATAGTGCGGACAGCTGAGAAGATCATCGGAGTCTCTCTTCCCTCCATCACCGAGATCTACACCACACGCTCCATCCGCCAAGCCACCAGCATTGTGGACGACCCCACCCATCCCTCACACGGACTCTTCACTCTGATGCCGTCCGGCAGAAGATACAGAAGCATCCGAGCCTCCACTACCAGACTCTGCAACAGCTTCTTCCACCAGGCAGTCAGACTCCTCAACACACAGAGACAGAGCTGAACTCCACCCCACCACCACTCACCCAACACACTCACACAAAACTGAACTGAACCCCCACCTTTACACACACAAATACTGAACTTCACCCACACACACACACACACACTGACATTCAGCACACAGAGAATGAAATGTCTTTATTACTATCAGCAATATTTGCTGCCACTCTGAAAAACTATAAACTCTCTACCTCAGTAACTGCTGTGATTATATATGTTCTATATGTTACAGTATGTCACACATCTCTGCAACTTATCCTCACTATACACTTTATTATACCGTATCGGTACTGCACTGTCCTGTCTTTAAATTGTCTCGTCTTTTGTATTTATTGTATTTATTGTTATTTAGTGTTATAATTTTATAATTTTATGTTGCACTGTCGTCACTCCTGCACTTTATGTTGTCTATTGCTTGTGGTTCTATGTTGCACCATGGTTCCGGAGGAACGTAATTTTACTACACTGTGTACCTGTACTCAGATGTAATGACAATAAAAGCCTCTTGACTTGACTTGACTTGACAGATGGCTGTGGGTTTACTATTTGCCAAACAAAAAATGTACATATGTGTTATAACTGATTATTAATGATTAATTTATAAGGCATTTACAACCTAATTAGTAATCATTAATAAACTAACTTGTAAACCATATATAAACCCTTTATAAAGGTAGTCTTATTTTAAAGTGCTACCAAAACAAGTCTCCAAATCTCCAAAACAGCAACTATATACAGGAGAAAGAAAAAAACTTCCAAACTTTCAATAGAAATCAATGTAAAAAGTTAAATTTTAGGTAATTTAAAGGTATTTCTATTGATCCGTTCCAAGAAATGTTGACACAGTGTAAAAGACGGTTTGTCTGTTCAAATTATGTAGTAAACTAAAAATCGACAAAAATGAAGGTACTTGTTTTGGAGCATGGATACATGGAGCTCACGCTTCCTGTCTTACCTTATAATCTGGAAGGTGCTCAAAACTCAAAAAAAACAAATATTGATAACTTTACAGGAGAGAGAAAAAACATCTATACTTTCAACAGAAATCAATGTAAAAAGATTTTGATTTTAGGTCATTTAAAGGTATTTCTATTGGTCCGTTCATCAAGAAATTTTGGCACAGTGTAAAAGATGGTTTGTCTGTTCAAATTATGTAGTAAACTAAAAATTGACAAAAATAAAGATACTTGTTTTTCATTGGACAGCGACGATACACACTCCAGCAGGGTTTGTAAACTTCACGGTTTGGCCCGCCCGAGGTTTACCACAAAGTGTGTGCAGAGATTCATCTCGCCGCACGGAGCTCACACTTCCTGTCCTACCTTATAATCTGGAAGATGCTCAAAACTCAAAAGACAAATATTGAGGGAAACACTGGTAAACTGAGAAAGTGTCAAATTAGAGGGGCTGGTTTTACACCTCCTTTTAATTGGCCTTCTGTCGGCAGATTCTGTTTCATAATATGCACTTTAGTGTGTGCGTGTGTGTGTGTGTGTGTGTGTGTAAAAGAGAGAAAAAGAGAAAAAGAAAGAGAGAGAGAAAAAGGGAGAGCGGTAGAGAGAGAAAGAGAGAGCATAGTTATGCTTTTAAAGAGGAGTTGGAAACTTGTTCAGACATAATTATCCTTTTAAAGTAAGCCAAGGCTCTCAGGGAGATTCATCATTGTGTGTACACATCTGTGTGTGTGTGTGTGTGAGTGTGTATGTGTGTGTGTGTGTGTTTGGTAAAGGTGTTTTGGTTCCCAGTCTGGTTTTTGATGGTGATTTTGGCGCACAGGCTCATCATTATCATTGTGGCCTACATACCTCCTCACCAAGTCTCCACTCTTCCTCTCTTTTCCTTCATCCCCCCCTCTGTTCCACTTCTCCTCCTCTTCTCTTAAGGTTTAGGGTTTTTTTGCAATATGTTTTTACAGAATATTCCAGAACTCCTCTATTTTACAGCAAGTAAAAGCGAGAGTACACCAGGCTGACACTGCAGGAGGTCAGTGTTTCTATATTAAACAGACTGGACTGCACTAGTGTAGACTGGTGATAATTCTGTAGATTAGAGTTCATTACAGCTGTATTTAAAGTTTTGTATTTTAGATGGGAAAAGCTTAAGGAAATACTGATTTATGGCCCTATCTTACACCCTGCACAAAGTGCGAGATTATGTTTATTGCTCTTTTACACCCCACCAACAGCCTATTTTCACAGCTTGCCCCTGCGCCGTTAAAATAGCGATAGTGCTTAAGAATATATCTACACTTATAGGCTTAGTTTTTATCACTTTATCACTTATCATGCTACTGCTATTCATTCAACTCATCCATGCTTCTACCTCCATACTGTCCTATTTTTATATATTTATATTGTTATCTACTTTATTCTTTATACTATTTTTACATTTTATTCCTTATTTCATTTTATCACCTTTCATAACAATTGCTCTTTTGAATGGAACTGGACTGTGAGATTACAATTTCCTTTCACCTCATGTACCACATGTGATGCGAATGATAATAAAGTCTCTTTAAATACTTGAATCCCAGGCATATTGCTTTCTTTGGTGGTGAAAAAAAAACACAGGTGCTCCACTGCCTGATTAAAACCCTGACAACAGTCATCAGTCAGATGTCCATCCCTATCTTGGCAATGCAGGTTTGCCATGTATTATACACACGCAAGGATGCGCAACAGTGCACAAATCCATCTTTTACATCAACAATAAACAGAATACTAAATAAAATAACTGCTGGAGCTCCTTCACAATGTGAACAAGCAGCTCAGTTTCCTCTGCTGAGAACTGCAGAAACACTGCACTGTTAAAATAGCAATCCGCCAAAGTCAGAGCTCACCTGCTTCTTTAAGTAAATGGCAAGTGTCACAGTGATTGGTTTATTTAATCATAACAGTGATTAATTAAAAGAATTTGTACATGACTTTTGTGCGTTTCAATATTTATATTTATATTGTTGCTGTCAGATATGCCTCTTATGTCCAAACTGGCAACTTTACACTGCAAAAAAACTAAATCTTAGCAAGTGAAATTTTCTGATTTTAAGGCAATAAATCTTATTTTCTTCTCTGATACGACTTTTTGTCTTACTAAGCATTTTGTAAGTGTTTTCTTTTGCTTATTTTAGGGATAATTATCTTAATCATTCTTACTTAGAATGTGTCCCTTATTTTAAGTCATTTGAACTCAAAATAAGCAAAATCAAGCAGCAATCAAGTTATTCTGATTCTTGTGTCCAAAAACAGGGACTTTTTTTGCTTGATTTAGGTGTTACTTCACTCATTTTGAGACTTTGCCATTGCTTTTAGTAAGAAATCTTACCAAGAAAATTTTGCTTACCCCATTGGCAGATTGTTTTGCTTAGTATACATATATATGTCTTAATTTGCGTATATTTTGTCTAGTTTTTGCCAATGTACAGACGATTTTTTTGCAGTGTACAGAAGAAGAAAAAAACTTCTTTCTTCAAAAGTGTAAAAAGATTTTATTCTAAGCCATTTCTGAGCTTAGAATTTCACAACTGTCCCATTTATCATGAAGTTTTGAAACAATATAAAGAATAGCTCTCAGTTTCCTATTACTGTATGTCAAGACTTACAAAAAGGACAGAAATGAAGATTTGTATTAACATGTTTTGAGAAGATATGCATCCCCAAACCTCTGACATGGAATATAGATCATAAAATACCTAAAATCAGATCAGCGTTTGGGTTTGAAACGACTCTCTGACATGTTTTTGTTACGTATTCCAGTCAGGTCATCCCAGCTAGTATATCTCATCCTGCTTCCTCCCTCTGAAGCCTCCTGACAAACATGAATAAGACCTGACTCGCAGCGAGCCAACAGCAAGCCACCATGTTAACCCATGCTGCCAGACTTCTCGCTCCAAGATCAGACCCTCATTACCATTAATCAAACCTGACCCGCTACAAGCCAACAGTGACACACATACATGCAGCTGAACGCTAGCTCCAGGATCAGATGTTCAGAGAGGAGGGGTCAGTGAGAAGAAGCAGATGTTTGAAATGTGTATCACGAGGGATCAGAATCCAACCTTCCAGCTGGAGCTCGAATGAAGGAAAGACCTAGAAAGATGCGTAGCTTAGAAAGATCTCTATCACCCCGAGGAAAATGTTTTCAGGTAGTTTATTTAGGTGGTAAACATCCAGACAGTAAATTCTCTAGACTACACTGGACCACACATCTGCAACCTTCAAAATAAAGCTTCCTAAATGTTTCTCTGCTTGAATATACTGCTCTGGAAAACATCCAGAGTCCAGAGAGCACTTCAGTCTCTTTATCAGTTTGTCATTTAGAGCATTTTTTAGCAGAAAATGAGAAATGAACGAAATAACAAAAAAAGATGCAGAGATAAAGTTCATATTCATAAAGAGTTTTAAGAGTTCAGAAATCAATATTTGGTGGAATAACCCTGGTTGGTTTTTAATCACAGTTATTTTCCATGCATCTTGGCATCATGTTCTCCTCCACCAGTCTTACACACTGCTTTTGGATAACTTTATGCTGCTTTACTCCTGGTGCAAAAATTCAAGCAGTTCAGTTTGGTGGTTTGATGGCTTGTGATCATCCATCTTCCTCTTGATTATATTCCAGAGGTTTTTACTTTGGTAAAAACTCATCATTTTAAAGTGATCTCTACTGTATTTCTAGTACAGCTTTTACATAATGCAAAGGTTCTCCAAATATTGTGTGGCTGTAAAGAGATTTTTGGATCATTTCATAGAATAATCGCTTTGGGAACCCTGAGCAATCAAATTTGAGAAATTATGTGGAGTTGTACTACATTTTATTGAATAAATCAACCTTTAAACAATTTTAAAACCAAAAAGATGTGACACTTTTCCCACCTTTTTGTGGATCTTCTTCAAAAGGTCAAGCAGGTTTCAAACAAATATGTAGAATCATTCACTGAAAGTTACTTTAGGGAACCAAAGAAACCTGAAAGTAAGCATAGGCCCAGGCATTGGGCCCAGTCATCACTGCAAGCCTTCATATCATCCAGACACTTGTAAATTAGCCAGCAGACTTCTTCTGAGGGAGGAATCTGTACCTACGCTCTGTGGCAAGTGAAAATGATGTAAGTACTTTCAAATAACGAGTTTTTGTGCTTATATTACAGTTACAGTTCTATTTCATTAAGCATGTGTGATAAATAAAAGCTCAGTTTTAACATGATGTGACCAACAACATCTTACAGTATTTGCATAAAAGTGACAGAGCCCTTAAATGACTCATTCTGAAACTGTTAAGAATATATCTGGTGAGATCTTTTAATGTGAGAGTTATACATAGACCTATTCTAACATATGTAAAAAGAGGTACCATATATCTCCTTTATAAAATGTTTTATCTATCTAGACTGTAACGCATGGACTGTACACATGCAGTCAGACTGAGAGATAGCTGAAAGATGAAAAGATGGATGGATGAGGATCGGAGAGACAAATCTGCGACTCATCTCTGTCAGCACTTTCATGTTAGAATTCAGGCTCCCAAACTGACACACACACACAAATCAAACAGCTCGCCAGATCAGGACCAAGTCAGAGAAACTGAACAAACAGAAACACACACTTACTCATGCAGAAGAAGAAGATGACCAGTTATGTGACTTAGAGAGTGCAGAAAGTCTCAGTTTTTACTGAAACTGAAAAACACATTACTGTGCCAGTGCAGCTGCCAGGGAGAATGTTATCTGAATTTCCCATCTTATAGGGACCTACAGGGGTTGGACAGTGAAACAGAAGCACCTGTCATCATTTTAGTGTGGGACATTTCATGGCTAAATTGGAGCAGCCTGGTGTTCAATCTTCATTAATTGCACATTGCACCAGTAAGAGCAGAGTGTGAAGGTTCAATTAGCAGGGTAAGAGCACAGTTCTGCTCTAAATATTGCAATGCACACAACATTATGGGAGACATACCAGAGTTCAAAAGAGGACAAATTGTTGGTGCACGTCTTGCTGGAGCATCTGTGACCAAGACAGCAAGTCTTTGTGATGTATCAAGAGCCACGGTATCCAGGGTAATGTCAGCATACCACCAAGAAGGACCAACCACATCCAACAGGATTAACTGTGGATGCTGTAAGAGGAAGCTGTCTGAAAGGGATGTTCGGGTGCTAACCCGGATTGTATAAAAAAAAACAAAAAATCACGGCAGAATTCAATGTTCACCTCAACTCTCCTGTTTCCACCAGAACTGTCCGTCACCACAATAAATTATTGTGCTCTAAAACCAGGTGTTTCAGTTTCATTGTCTTTAGTATCATGAGGGCGCAAAAAATATGCCTTGCATGGGCCAAAACGCACAAAAGGCATGTACTAATTCTCTTAATTATTAAGAGTGTGGTTAATTTTGGGCGTAACGTAAAATAAACCAATTAGTGTGCCAGTTCCCATTCCTTTTAAGAGCCAGGTGAGCTTTGCCTTTGGCGCGTTCGCGTTCAATTCGTTTTCTTTATTTTCATGACTATTTAAATTGTAGATTCTCACTGAAGGATCAAAACTATGAATGAACACATGTGGAGTTTTATGTACTTAACAAAAAAAGGTGAAATAACTGAAAAAAATATACATATATATGTTCTAGTTTCTTCAAAACAGCCACCCTTTGCTTTGATTACTGCTTTGCACACTCTTGGCATCATTCTCTCAATGAGCTTTTTCAAGAGGTGGCCACCTGAAATGAAAAGTTTTGCAACAGTCTTAAAGGAAGGAAGGAGTTCCCAGAGGTGTTTATTAGCACTTGTTGCTCCTTTGTCTTCTTCACTCTGTGCTCCAGCTCACCCCAAACCTGGATCTGGATTGGGTTCAGGTCCGGTGACTGTGGAGGTTCAGCTCATTTTTTATTAAGTACATAAAACTCCACATGTGTTCATTCATAGTTTTGATGCTTCAGTGAGAATCTACAATGTAAATATCAGTCATGAAAATAAAGAAAACGCACTGAAAAAGAGAAGGTGCGTCCAAACTTTTGGCCTGTACTGTAAATCTCATTTAAAGTAACAGAAGTTACAGTTTTCACCTGTATTATTATGGATTAATTTGAGAAGCATTAACATTTTTAACAATTTCACACGTCTTTATAGTCTGTCAGATATCACTGTGGATGATGTTTTAGACAGGCTAAGCTTATCTCAACTAAGATCTTAATCATACAGTGCCAATCAAAATATGCTGTATGATTACACCTTATTTAGATCATCAGTCTGGGCTAGACTAATATTAAACTATGCAGTAGGTGTGCATTTAAACCAGACACAGGTCTTCAATGAAAAAGGCACTGTAATTAGAAATATGTACTTTTCATCCTGTTGGTTTGGGTGTGGACGGTCAAAACTTTGCCTTGGATCAGCTCTGGATACTTTCGATGCTTTCAATGTTTGCTTTGGTCCGAATCCTCTGTAAAATTTATCACTTTGTCTTTCGCGAGTCATTTCAGAAGAGCATGAGAAGTGACTAAGTCTGCAGAGGACATGTTTGCACCTCTGTGGTGCGTTTTCTCTCTCAGGACCTTCTGATCTCAGTGATGGAAGTGTAAAATAGTCAGGAGTGGATCAGCAACAGACTGCAGAATAACACAGCAGCTCCTGCAAGAGAAACAGGCTGGGCCACTTGGATACTAACCTATATTTTTTGGGCCTGACAGCTGGACACGAGATGGCACAGGCGGATGCAGCCACGCCGTGGAAGAGCCGCCATCATAAACTCACCCCATCATTAGCTTCAGATACTCGCTGCTGCGAGAACCGAGCCGTGTAACGGAGCTAATTGAAGGAGAAATGTTTTTTTTTTATACTTGACCTGATGGTTATCTGAAGAACACACATCATGTTTAGAAAAGTATACGTCCTCGTCCTTCGTCTAGAGCTTAAGGAGTGAGCTACACCCATGGGTGCTTTTAAGCCAAGCGAAGGGAATGATTTTCTCTTCCAAAGCTATTCATTTGGTTGGAACAATGTTATAGAGAAATGTCATGGGTATTGTTGGTACAATATATTCTCTGCAGCCTCTGTAGTTTGAAGGAATGGGAGTTGTGCTAATATGCACAGTATTTTGTATTTTATTTGCATTATTTACTACGTTTTAGATTGATTTTAAAGATTTAAACACTATAAATGAACACGTAATATGCAGTTAGGTAGTAGACAAAAAAAAGTGTTTGGCCTTCAAAAACCAAACCCAGGTGATCTGGCATGAGTTGAATGTCATATTTGCCATTGTGATGTCACCCCATTTGGATGTCATGACCATTTTGGTGTCACTCCATTGTGATCTCATAACGGCCATAAAGACAATACTCCCTTGTGATCTTAAAATGAGCATTTGGGTGTTACTTCATTGTGATGTTATAAAAGTCATTGAGATAATCCTCGATTGTAATGTCCTTATGGCAACCCTTTGTGATGTCATAATCGCCATTTTGGTGTCACTCCATTGTGATTTCATAATAGCCATTTTGGTGTAACACCATTGTGATGTCATAACAGCCATTGAGAAAATTCTACATTGTGATATCATAATGGCATCCCATTGTGATGTCATAATAGTCATTGGGAAAATTCTACATTGTAATGTCATAATGACCACTGGGGAAATTTGACGTTGTGATGTCATAATGGCAACCCTTTGTGATGTCATAATCACTATTTTTGTGTCACTCCATTGTGATTTCATAATAGTTATTTTGGTGTAACTCCATTGTGATGTCATAATATCCATTGAGACAATTCTATTTTGTAATGCCGTAATGGCAACCCATTGTTTCGTCATAATGACCACTGGTAGAATTCTACATTGTGGTGCCATATTGGCAACTCTTTGTGCTGTCCTAAACGGCATTTTGGTGTCCCTCCTTTGTGATGTCATAATAGGCATTTTGGTGTCACTTCATTGTGATGTCATAATAGCCAACAAGACAATTGTATCTTGTGAGGTCAAAGCAGCAACCCATGGAGATGTCATAATAGCCGGCATAATGCTGTCACAATGGAAACCTTGTGATGTCATAATCCCAATTCATTGTGATGTCATAATAGCCATTAAGACAATTTAACCTTGTAATTACATAATGGCAACCCTTTATGCTGTCATGATAGGCATTTTGGTTTCACTCCATTTGTGATGTCATAATAGCCATAGTCATAATTGACTTGTGATGTTGTAGTGGCAACCCTTTGTGATGTAATAATGGCCATTGTGAAAATACAACATTGTGATGCCATATGCATTGTGGTATGATAAAAATTAGCAAAGCAGAAAAAAAAAATTCTAGACCTGCAACACATAGTAACAATCACTACATACACAAATACACTATTTTGAGAAACCTTACAGATATGTACTAATAAAGTAATTTAATTGATTTTAATATTAATCAATGTTAAACAGTTTACACAGTCTAATTTTAACATCTTTTCTCAAGGCTATTTTTTCCCCTTAAATGGTACCTGGATGCCAGAAGGTAATGTCTGCATCATTTAAAATGGAATGGAAAAATAGTGTAAATTGCTGGAGAACAACAACATTTATTAGTGTTGTTATTTTGTTGTTGTGTATACTGTTTTAAACCTTTCTTTATTGTGACCCTAATCATTTCAATGTAAATAACTTGGTTTTACCTAGAAATATATATTGTTTGGAGCTTAATACTGTGAAGTGCTACCTGTTGGAAAGCCTGCTGGTTTTATTTTTGCTTCATAGTTCATAAATTCATACCTTTTTTTGATCTTGTGTATCTTGTGTGGGAATTGTTCAGCAAGCTCTGCTGCTCCTGCTGTGTTTCTAATGATTTCCTATTCCCAGCTCCGCTCGCCTCCAGACTTCTGGAATTCTGGCAAAATGGCAAAATCCCAGGCAGCAGGGGAGGTATGATTCACCGTTAGCATTGATGTCATGGAACCACTGTATAATATCATGGGCTACTCTTAAAAAACAGAGTTGAATGAGAAATTAGTGCCGTGCAAAGACTAATACAGAGACTTTAACAGTACAGTAACTTTCATTATGCCTGAGTTTCAGACATGAAACAGATGGCATACAGGAGTTTAACTCACTTTTATTGAAAGTATTTTCTGCTGCACTGATTACCTTCAGTCATTAATCCATCTGAAACAGGTTAAGAGATGGTTTGCATGGTTTTGCATACTGACAAATCACAAATTATAACTTTTAGATAGCAATTTAACAGCAACATAACCAACAGAGACTTTAAAATATGTCCATTCTTTTTTTCTCCCAAGCAACAGGTCTATTCACATCTAAGGCTTCACATGAACAATAAGATTTCACTTAAAAATGATGAGTTTCTTTGATTTTACCAAACTAAAAAAATCTGGAATATAATCAAGAGGAAGATGGATGATCACAAACCATCAAACCACCAAACTGAACTGCTTAAATTTTTTGCACCAGGAGTAAAGCAGCATAAAGTTATCCAAAAGCAGTGTGTAAGACTAGTGGAGGAGAACATGATGCCAAGATGCATAAAAGCTGTGATTAAAAACCAACCAGGGTTATTCCACCAAATATTGATTTCTGAACTCTTAAAACTTTATGAATATGAACTTGTTTTATTTGCATTATTTGAGGTCTGAAAGCTCTGCATCTTTTTTTGTTATTTCAGCCATTACTCATTTTCTGTAAAGAAATGCTCTAAATTACAATATTTTTATTTGGAATTTGGGAGAAATGTTGTCTGTAGTTTATAGAATAAAACAATAATGTTCATTTTACTCAAACATAAACCTATAAATAGCAAAATATAAATGACTCTGTTGTTAACTGTTGTTTAAAGCTCATTGTAGTTCAGGTTTCTTAATTTTGTGTAAAAGTTCAATAATAATACTAAACGCTTGATAGAAAAATGTATTATTTAATACAACTAAAGTTGGAACACAGAACTGTCTTGTTTAATTTACTTTCTTGCTCCTGTGCTGGTTCAAACTGAATTTTGGTGCATTTAGGTTTTTGCCTGAGTGAAAACAAACCAAATCGAAAGAGAAAAATCATCGACAGGTGTAAAAAAAATGCCTTGCCTTTAGTTTCAGAAGTGTTTACCGGTTATAACATCCATAACATCCAGGTAACTTGGCATTTCAACTTGCTGAGAAGCACAGAAGCACTGCGCCATTAAAATATCAATCCATCAAAGCAAGTGGCACACGGATTGTTTCCAGGTTTATTTCATGTTACACCTAAAACACATCCACATCCATGATTAATTAAATAAGAATGAGTACATGCCTTTTGCTCATTTTAAGTTGCACAAGGAATACTTTTCCCATCGTTATGATAGCAAAGACATGACACTGACATGCCCTTAATCATGCTGCACGGTGCACAATTGACGGCTCTTCTGTAAAGAAAAAGGAACTTTCCTAACTTTTCCTAATGACTATAAACACACTTTTTGAAGAGTACGCAAATGTTCTTGTCACAATGGCCTTACAGCAGGGGTGTCCAACCTACGGCCCGCGGGCCATTTGCGGCCCGTTTCCTTTTTTGGAGCGGCCCGCGAGGTATTTTAGAAATAGAATGAAAGTTGGCCCGCTGTTAAGCAGCTTTTTATAATGTGAGATTCAAAGTTTGAAGAGGGTGAGGGTGCGCATTTCTAGCGCATAAAAACGGGACAAAAGAGTCTAAAAGTTGTCGTAATTAAGGAGTTTAATATTAAGAGACATAATGAAATTAAACATCAATTTGAAAAATCTTAGTTTTACACAACACTGTCAAAGATAAAGATAGTAAGTCAAGTAAAATGGTGTGTAAATGAAATAATCAGGAAAATGTATTATTTAAAGTGGTATATTTCATTATTTGTTTTATTACAGAGTCTGTGGTCCGTGACTTCAAATATATTTCTCCTTCTGGCCCCCAACAAAAAAAGTTTGGACACCCCTGCCTTACAGCTTTGGACACAGTTGAAGCCATTTCATCACCATCATCATTTTTGAAAAAATCAGCCTGGGGAAAACCTGGATCGGAGAGAATTACAAACACAAATCATGCGATGAGACGAGATCCTCCTTTGTGTGTGTTTTCTTTGTTTCTGTGCAGGCTCTGTAATGGCACTCTTTATGGAACAAAAGACTGCTTGAACCTATTACTCTGCAGTTTGGCATTTGGAGGGCAGTAACTGAAACACCTCGTCCAGAACATGTGATGGATCCCAGACCTGGCTCTATGGGTTCTGTCTGTGCAGCTCTGAACAGAAAATGTTCCAATTCTCCACAAAACCAGAAACCCAGGAGCTGTAGAGGCTGAGTTTGGGCTAAAATTCACTGAATCATTATTATGAAGGGTTCTAGGGCCCTGTCTAACACACAGCTTATTGCTATCTTACACCCCATCAAAGCTTATGAATGTATCTATGCTGATGGGCGTGGTGGTCTGGAAGTGAGATGAAACCACAGGAGCTCCACTGACTGAATACAACCTAAACAGACATCAACAGTCAGACGTTCATTGCTATCTTGGCAACAAAGGCATATCATCAACTAAATCATCAGAATACTAAATTAAATATCATTGCTGCTCCCACAATTGAGCTGTTGACTTACAGTACCTTCACAGCATGAACCAGCAGGTCAGTTTCTCCTCTGCTGAGAATCACAGTAGCACTGCACTCTTAAAAAAGCAATCCGTCCAAGTCACAGATCACCTGGCTCTTAAAGAGAATTAAAAGCAAGTTGCACACTGATTGGTTTATTTTATGTAGTGTACAAACCACACCCATGATTAATTAAGAGAATAAGTACATGCCTTTTGCACATTTCTAGCTGTCCAAGGCGTACTTTTCCCATTGTTACGATAGCAAAGTAACACTGACACGCCTCTAAATCAAGCTACACAGGGTACACAATTGACTGCTCATCTATAAATCACTAAAATTGAGCCCCTAGATCATTTTATTTATGTTTGTCCAGCTTTTTTGGATAAAAAAAATATTTGCCTGCCTGGTTAAAACTTCTTGTGTCCAAAAAGTTTGTCATTCTAGTTTTTAGATTGCTGATGGTTTATTTCACGTTACGCCCAAAACACACCCAAGATTAATTAAGACAAACTGTGCAAGGTGTACTTTTCCCGTCATTAAGATAGCAAAGATACACTGACACACCCTAAATCAAGCTGCACAGTGCGAAATTGACAGTTCACCTACAGATCCCTAAAACTGGACTCTTATATATTTGTATCCATGTTTGTCCAGCTTTTTTGGATAAAGAAATATATGCAAGATATGCTTTTTGTGCATTTTGAGCCGTGCAAGGTTTACTTTTACCGTCATTACGATAGCAAAGATTAACCTAACCCTAACCCTAAATCAAGCTGCATAGTGTGCAATTGACAGCTCACCTACATATCACTAAAATTGGGCCCCTAGAAATTTTCTTCCATGTTTGTCCAGTCTTTTTGGATAAAGGAATAAATGCGAGAGTTCACAATAAGCAAATCTGCTTGGTTAAAGCTATTGAATGAAACAGCATTGTGTTCAAGTAGTTTGTCAAATTTTGTAAAGAGTTTTGAGTGTAGCATACAGCAGTAGATGTACAGTAGACTGCTGGTGTGTTTGCTGTGGTTTTAGGTAAGTGGGTTGAATAATAATGATTCAGAGTGTGTGGGATTCAGCTGGGGTTTGTTGATAAGAACGGCTGCTTCCTCAAACACAGTGGAGCCAGAACCTCGATAAAAATCAGCACGGACTGCTGAGGTCTGGAAACAATATGCTGATGGGAATGCTTACTCACGGAGGAGGTTTAACAGTTTCTCATCAGGCAGCAGGATGACCAGAGGTCATCTCCAGAGGTTTTCATTATGGTAAAATCAAAGAAACTCATAATTTTGTATTTTTCTAGAGCTGTATTCATTACAATAGTTTAATATTAGTTTGACAGGATGACAAATTGAATGCAAAGAGAAGAAGAATAGGGTAAAACTTCCTATGAACCCTGTATTCATAATGTATTATAAATGCATTTATAATGCATTATATGACATGCATAATACCTTATAATGACTATAATAAGCCTGTAAAACAACTCATAAGTACTTACAGCGGCATTCATAACACATTATAAACTACAAGCATAAGGGTTTATAAAGAAAGGGCTTATAATGCCTTATAATATCTGTTCATAGGGACATTGTACAATGTAGTGTTGTAATGCACTATAATACAGATTTGGTATATTTTGGTATTGGTATATATTTGGTAATATGCAGCACTGATTTCTCAAATTAAGCTTTTATATAAGTGTGTAATAAAGCCTTTATTATAGCGAGGCACAATAAAATTTACTTCAAGTTTAAAAGGCATATGAAAATTCACTTCACTTAAAGTCAGTAATAACTGTATATAAGGCTTTACAATGTCTTATGCACATATATAAAAAATGACAAAATCACAGCTGCATATCAGAATGCATTACACCAAAATATACCAAGTATGTATTATAGTGCATTACAACACTTTATTGTACAATGTACTTATGAACAGATATTATAAGGCATAATAAGCCCTTTCTTTATAAACCCTTATACTTGTAGTTTATAATGTGTTATGAATGTTGCTGTTAGTACTTATGAGTTATTATACAGACTTTTTACAGTCATTAAAATGTATTATGTATGTCATATAATGCACTATAAATGCATTCATAAGGCATTATAAATACAGGGTTCATAAGAAGTTTAAAAATTTAGTGAATAAAATTTCAAAAAAAGATGCAGAAGATGCCACATTCCATCTGTGTCCATAATAAAATATGAATGCGGTTCTCTTTGAAGATTACTGATGTATCTGTGCTTCCTCCTCCCATAATCAGTTTAATTAACCCTGTTCTAATCTTCTTCCTCAGGTGGTGTCGGTTATTCTACCTGAGATCTTCAGGTACTGATCATTATTTAAACTGACAGGTGTGTAGGTGCTGATAATCATTCTGACGTCTTTAAACACTGTTAAATAGTCTTACTGACGTCTGTCTTCTGGTGCTGGTAATTCATCTAATGCATGTCTTCAGGCTCTGCTCTTAATCAGGTGAGTTATAATACCTGGACATTTCTAGCCCTTTAGAAAAAAGAGCTAATTATACCACAGTTAGTTCCGACCCTGCAGTATGATTGGCTGAGAGGTGTTCTATGAGTGCTATTATCAGCCGGTAATGCACTGTAACCAAAGCTTTTTATGTATTACTCTACCACATACAGGTAACCTAGCAACGCTAATGCAGCGCTTACAAGCCAAACAGCACAAACAGCTACAACAGAGCAGCAATGGAACTATTTTAACTCACGGAAAGTTTATAACCAAAAAGATCCTATTTTCTCTTCTTTTCAATCTTTCAATAAACAGCGATAATGGAGCTGTAGTATAATTGCAATAGTACACTCAAGGTTTGTGCTATAATGTGTTATAGCACTCCCTCTTGTGTATTATTGCGTAGAGGACTCATTCTTCTACAATCGCTTTTTTCTTGTTCTTTGTGAAATATAATAGGTTTCTCTCTGAGTTGTATATGATGCTGCACATGAAACTGTCTCTCAGTCTCCACTGTCTGCAGTTACTACTAAAAGAAAATCCTCAGAAATACGAGTTGATCAGAGAGACGTTAGGCCGTCGACGTCAACCAGTGAGTTCATGACCTCGCCCATCTCGGCTCAGGACCACCCACAGGCGGGGCTGAACCCTTGCTACAGCATTAGGAGCTATAGCTAAGGTGGAGCTTACAGCTCTGTTTACAGAGCTAGTTAGCATTAGCCATATTGTGTAAGTAACTATAGGTTTAAATTGTATCTCCGGTTGATTTCGCTTTTTACTGAAACCTTAAATAAACGCTAGGGAAGCACGGTTTGACAAGCGCGCACAACTTGACAGAACAAGTTTGGGTAAAAGTGACATTAAGTGAAGTTTAAAGTTTAAGGATTAACTTTATCTAGCACTCAGTCCTGTATCTTTATAACTAAGGCTCTCTGTATCTCTGAAAACATTTTATCCTTTGAGTTTTGGAGCTGTAAAATTTACTGTGGGGGGGGAAGGCAGGCAGATATATTTGCATGTATGAATATTCATGAGCAAGAGCCAAATACTGTCTTTCTTTAGAGACCACTAATTCAGCGATCTAAAGCAGGACTAAACAGAAACACCAGAGCCTTACATGGCATTCATTCATACTAGATCCACAACTAGACATTTTAAAATGAATTTAAAAACGACAGATTGAGAACTTTAAATTACCCAAAAGGCTAAACGTGGCATTTGCATAAAACATAGTTGTATTTTTTTGTTGAAATAATATTTTAAGCTGGTGAAATTTATATCTAAATGTTAGATCTTTTTTTAAGTTGTATTCATTGGTTCCTATGTAATAATTTCTCTGTAAATGTTGATTGCATTATAGTTTGTTAACATTAGCATACAACATGAGATTAGAGTAATTAACCACACTGTAAAAAAAATCCTTTTTGTTTCAACTTAAAAAAGTTAGTGTCCATGCTGCCTTAAAATTTTAAGTTAAGTAAAATTAGAAAGCCCAGTTGTTAAAACTTTACATAAAGGTTACAAAGATTAAATTAATTAGTTAAGTGAAAACGTTTTTTTGTTGCTTGAACGTAAATTCTCGAGTTAAAGTAACTAGTTGACAATTTAATTCAAATAGAATTGTATTGTTGTATGAACTAGACATCAAATCAGTTCTACTAAAATTACTTAGTTTAACTAACTTTTTTCCCTTTTGATACCAATTGAATTCCTTTGTTCACTTAACATGATTTTGACTTCTTTCAAATAGAATTATGTAGTCAATGTAATGTGTCCACTATTTAGTTCTACTAAAATTACTTAGTTTAACCAGCTTTATCCCTTGTTAATATCAATTGAATACCTTTGTTCACTTAACATGATTTTGACTCCTTTTAAATAGAATTATGTAGTCAATGTAATGTGTCCACTATTTAGTTCTACTAAAATTACTTAGTTTAACCAGCTTTATCACTTTAATATCAATTGAATACCTTTGATCATTTAACATGATTTTTGACTCTCTTAATTCAATTCTCTAGCACAGACTTCCCTTTATCTGAAAACGTACCTAATTGACATAAGGTTTATACAACATCTTCCAAATAGTTTAACAATTTGTTACAAACACTATTTTATGTAAAGTTACTGATAGGAAAAAAAAAGCAATTCAACTACAACACTTTCAGAAGTTTAATAAACAAGGAAAAACAGCCTGCTCAGTCCAATCCAAAATAAATTATTAAATTATAAAACACAAATTGTAAGAAAGTTACTAGTTAAATTTAGCTAATGTACAAGTAATAAGCAGAATTTGGCAGAATACAGAGATTTTTCTAGCAGTGCTAATGACTAACAGTGTCACAAACAATAAGTTGTACAACAGCACACAACTTCAGTAACTCAGTTGGGGAAAAAAACAGCCTATAACAGCTTATATGTGCTTGTGAAAAGTTTGATCCATTCTAGTTGAAAGCTAACAACTTTGAGCTGAGCAATATGACAATATTTCATTGTATAATAATAATAAAATTAGCAATAATACACATCTGTGTATAATGTACATTTCATCAGTACTAAAAACACCCTGACCAATTGCACGTTTGATTACAGTTATAACTAGTCTAAGTGCAGCACATTGTTTAAGAATCTGCCACTACTATGCATTTTTCTGATGGAAAATAATATTAATGCATTGCCAATTTAGAAAAATCAATTACCCCACCCACACTAGAAGGGTGAAGACTAACACATGCCTCCTATATAACATAGGTCAGACACTGGTTCTTTTTTAACTGTTTGAACAGCATCATTGGGTTACTAATTCACAAACATTGAGCGGGTGATTATATGGAGCTCTGTCTCCCCCCCATCAGAGAGAGCAAGGCCAATTGTACTCTCTGAGGTTCTGTCTGCCAATGGTAAGCAGCATTACCCGGGACTGATCCACGGATTAGTAGCTGGACCATTGCAATCCCTGTAATAAAATATTTATCATACCACTCAGCCCTACTTTCACCTAAATTGGCTGAATTTTTTTTTTTATCAAGTTGTGCAGCAGTGTAGAGCTAAAACTCTTTATCTGAAACAACAAAAATAACTACAAGCATGTTTGCTCAAACAGGAACCATGAATACCAGAAATCAACTTACATAGTATCCTGAATACAGTCCAACAGACCTTGCAGAATAAATTCTTACATTATGGAACTTGGCAATTATACTTTGTTAAAGAAAAAAAGTAAAGAAGTCAAGAGTGGCCAAATGAGATTGAATAATACATCTATTAGCACCTTAGTTCTAACTAAATAAAATATTACAACACATAACCTAAATATAAGCTACGGGAGGTATGGATAGCTAAGAAAAATATGACCATTTAAAAAAAATAAAAAAATAAAAAAATAAGCCTGTAAATTTCTCTATAATGAATCCCTTCAAACCACTCTGAACGACCTCTTTACACCTGATCAAGTCAATTATATAGAACTTTGCATGTAGTCTTTAACATTTCAGAAAAAAATATTATGCTCAGTTTAAGCACGTTTCAGATAAACACAGCACACTCTTGGGATATCCACTGACTGCTTTACCACCTACAGAGTTTTACACAAGAGTCTGTTTCTGAGTCCGTGAACCCTAGCAGAACACTGTTCACCTCCAATGTTCATTAAAACCTTCTGAATGACCTCGAAGGTGTAGCGCAGTTCCTTGGGGTAGTCAATATTAAGTGCGAATAACAGACCAACAAGCATAGCTACCGCATGGGGAAAGTCAGGAATGCCATTCAGGATGATCTGCTCTTCCAGTACCACTGAAAAGTCAATGACGTCCTCCTCTTCTTGTATCAGCAAGACACCAATACTTACTCCTTTTGCCATCTGCTCCTCACTCTCTGTAGTCTACAAGTGAGAAAAGAGTTAACTACTAAATTAGTGATGGACAATCAATCTAGCAGGCAGTAATTTTACACACACACACACACACACAATTAAATAAATGTTTAAAAATAAGAATATCTTTGAAAAGTTACTTTGATTCAGTAATTGAGTTAAAAAGGTGAATCTCATATATAGATCTATTTAAAGCGTTTATTCATTTTATTATTGATGATTATGGCTCACAGCCAACGAAACCCAAAAATCAGTGTATCAGAAAATTAGAATATTATATAAGACCAATTGGTACTTTCTGCAGTGTGGGCAGTGTGCCAAGTCCTGCTGGAAAAATTAAATCTGCATCTCCATAAAAGTTGTCAGCAGATTTTCCAGGAAACACTGCACTGATTTTAGACTTGATAATAAAACACAGTGGATCAACACCAGCAGATGACATGCATCTCTAAACCATCACTGATCATCAGTAAATTTTACATTTCATTTGTAAATCAAGGGAGCAGAGTCTGGAGGAAGAGTGGAGAGACACACAGTCCAAACTGCTCGAGGTCTAGTGTGAAGTTTCCACCAATCAGTGATGGTTTGGAGAGACATGTCATCTGCTGGTGTTGATCCACTGGGATATATTGTCAAGTCTTAAGTCAGTGCAGTTTTTTTCCCACAAAATCTTACAGCACTTCATGCTTCCCTCTGCTGACAGCTTTTATGGAGATGCGGATTTCATTTTCCAGCAGGACTGGAAACTGAGCAAACTGCTCACACTGCCAAAAGTATCAATTGGTCTTATACAATATTCAAATTTTCTGATACACTGATGTTTGTAAGCCAAAATCATCAACAATAAAATAAATAAACGCTTAAAATAGATAACTCTGTGTTTAATACATCTATATAATATATGTGTTTCACACTTTAAACTGAATTACTGAAATAAAGTAACTCTTCAAAGATATTCTATTTTTTTTTTGAGATGGCCCTGTATATGATGAACAAAAATCTATATAATTTGAGTGTAACTAACATTGTTACTAAGCATGCATTTGTCTGCATAAAAGATAAAGATTAGATGCAAAATAAAAATAGAAAATTCCAGTCAAGCTTACCTCAGCAATCTTTAGAAGTTTGGATGGATCCTCCCTGAGAAAATGTGGCAGGCCTCTCAGAATGACTGCCCTTTTCTTTTGAACTGAATTCTGTTGAAGACAGCACACTCTTAAGACAAAGTGACAGTGCACATTGGTTTTCACCACAATCAAAACAATTAACATTGGGTATGTCCGAATACATTCTGATGCTAGAACGTTATGTATTCAAAAAAAAAAAATCTTTATGTACATACTACAAATAATCTAATCCAACAAGACCAAATGTATATCACTAAGTGTAACCTAAGTTTTCAGCTGGCATGGTCATTACTTTGTGTCCTGAGTTGCAGACATACTGGCCCCTCACAGGGCAAAGCACACAAGTCCACATTAAAAAAAAGAGCTAAATAAAAGAGAATGTGTGGCAGATGAGTATGCATGGCATGTTCTGGCCTATACATTTCCACACTTGTACTCACATCATCATCAATCAGAGACAGGAGGCTGCTAAGTGCTTGAATGCAGTGACTCTTGGCCCTAAACATCTGCAAGAATCTTTCCATATACTGATCCAGCCCAGAAACAAACGTGTCCCACAGGTCAGTGGAAGTTAGTCGAGCAAATTCAGCCTCAATCTACAAAACAAAGCAGAACTAACAAATTATTCATTGTTACCTAAATAATTATGGTTTATGTAATTGCAAAAATTTAACAATTTATCCATATGAAGCTAGTTCACACAAAAAAAATATATTTTCAACATAGCATAGTAGAGGTGTGCCAAAAAATCGATTCACATAAGAATCTTGATTCTCATTTACTACGATTCAGAATCGATTTAAAATGTCCCAAAATCGATTCTGAGGGGCGGGTTTTAGACTGATTTTGGGCTGGGTATTTTTGTTGGACCTGGCAACCCTGGGGATAGCGCTTGTCCTTTCAAACGGAGATCTTCCAGACACACACAGAGCGTAGGTGTTTGAGAATCACCGGTAAGATGGCAGAACAAGCACTATATTACATTAGATTAACGTGTAGTTTCAATGTTTTATGGCAGAATGCTTCATAACAAGCATAAAAAAGATCGCTAGTAGTTAGTTTCAGTAACTGTTAGCTAGCTAACTAGCTAACTTTCCAGTTCCACCTTAAATAACGCTACAGGTGGCAGCGGGCTGCAGCATTTAAGGCGGAACGGAAAAATACAATAAGCTAATCAGAGCTAATTTCAGCTCCTCATCACAGAGGAATTAAGGAATGGACCATATGAATTAATTTCTCCACCTCCTGCCCCCTTTCTGAAGAAATACAACGACCTTAAATTAACTAGTTAATCAGCAGCTGCTCCTGAACTTTAGCGCTCCACTGCTATCATCACATCAGCCCAGCAGCGTCACCTACACACCACCGCTAGTAGCCTGGTAATAAAGCAGTGTTATTTATTATTTATTTATTGTTCATTAACGTCATTGTGATATCCCAGTGATTCCTCTGTCACTGAGGACCCACATTCCTGCACATTTTATTGTTTTTGTAACACATTACCTGCTCCAGGACCAGTGTATATTATGGAGGGTTTTTTTTTCAATAAGATTCATAAGCCAGAAGCAGAAATTTTTATAATTCAAATCGTTTTGAATCAAAAATCGATTTTGAATCGAATCGTGGCCCCCAAAATCGGAATCGAATCGAATCGTGAGATAGTAAACGATTCCCACCCCTATAGCATAGACTTACCTGTGTATCTGTGAACAAAGCTGGCCACTTGGCCTTCACTTCTGCCACAAGTGGTTGTTCTTCAACTATTTATTTTCGCCGCAGAGGGAATGTGCTGGCCATCATATCAGTAACTTTCTTCCAATCAACTTTCTTCTTCTTTATCTCTGCAACAATGGCTGCCCTCTCCTCTTCCAGCACATTCTGCGTTTTGCCTTCAGGAACATCCGGAAGAAAGTTGACTTCAGACTTTTTAGCTTTCTTGAGCTTCTGCTTTGGTCCTGAATTTCGGCGATTCACTGTTAGCTCTGAACATCCAGACACACGAAGCTTGTTGCGGTAATTTCCCATTTTAAACTTTAAACTGAACTTCCAGCAGTACCACCCCTTCACAGATCCAGGCTCTCTCAGGCAAGGATGTTTCTTAACAAGGCTCTGTGCAACAATGTCATACTGCTCTCGAGATGGGTATGCTGAGTATTTGTAAATTTCTTCAGCCAATTTTTCAAGTATCTCAGATTTAGTGTCTTTATTTGTAATCAGAAGGGTTCCATTCTCCTGGTAGGCTTCATTACCACGTTTAAGCTTCAATTCCACATCGTATGAGAATTTTGGAATCACAAAAGGGTCAGGCCATGGCCGACGGCAGGAAGGAGTGTCCTCCATGGAAGATGATGAGGGCGACGAGAGACCTGCCGTGTCCAACGTTGAGTCAGTCTGAGGGGACTCGGGGATTTGCTTGAGGATTACCTTTAAAGTGGCCTTCTCTTTTGGAAGTTCAGACAAGCTTGACAAGTTGCAGAACTCATTGCCAAAGTCTGGATCTTGAAATTGAACTACAAAGTCAACTCCCAATCCAAGCTTGCATTTCAAAAAAGAATAAAAGGAATCAAGAGTCTCTGGCTCACTGTCAGTTTGTATCTTCCTAATATCATCCTTGTTTATAATGATTCTTAGCAACATTTTGTACACTAGGGGAGAGGGAGGAGGGGAGAGAAGGAGAGAGAAAAAAAAACTCACTATATTGCCTCATCACACTGTTTTGTTTCTCATTCACCAGCTCCTTGTTCAAAATTTCACATTCTACATTTAACAATACACTACAGTGTCTTGGTTACATTAAAGGTGGAATTATTATTTTAAAGAAGCTGATGCATTACAAGCTATTTATATTTGTGCTATTATTTTTTAGCCCATATAAAGACACTAGCACTTAATAGACAATAGTATGTACTGTGGGGTCCAGACCATGGAAGAAAATGGTAAAGGGAGGATAATAAAGTATGCATAGAAATCAAATGACTCACTAATCATATAATGTCCTATATGTATAGTGAAGCTGATAAGTGGACAGTGAGTATAGAAACAAGGATGTGGTTATTATGTTCTGAATGGACAAAACAATAAAATTGTTTATGTCTTTTACACTTAAATGAGCAAGACATACAATTATACATGAACACCACAAAACAATTCTAAAAAATTGCAACATCTTATAACGTGGTAATGTAAAATTTATAACTATTTTGTATTTGACTAAATTTGGTGAAATTTACCTCAATGGAGCAGAAACCCTTTTGGAGAGATCAGAAGTCTGCCTTTCACCATATACGCTGACAGGGGGAAGTAGTCATTGAGCTCCTCTGGCTGGACTACAAGCAGCTTTGCAGAGTGGTTCTTGCAGACTTCATAGCATCTGAGGTGTTCCAGGTACCAAGCTGTATAAGGTTCCACAACAAAACAGGGCTTGTTTTCCACAAATAGCACATTAATAATTTTCCCAAAATTAGGAAGTCCACTTGTGCTTCCAGTGGATAAAAACATTCCTTGAGTGTACTTTGTCCCATGGATAAAGGCAGTTGTGGCAAGAGATACAGAAGTCAAACATCCAAATTTCCTTCTGATAGCATCTTTCACAAAGAGGTCCAAAATCTCAAATGAAACAGTTGAAATTTTTCCAACTTCCACTGTTGGTTTGAACATGTTAGGCATGTCCATGTGATACGCTAACATGAGCTGGTGCCTTGAAGCTAAAGTCACCAAAATGTTCTTGAAGTTATTAACATCCCGGACAACTTTCTTAAAGAAGCTGTGTTTGGCCTCAAATCGTATTGTCCAGAAGTCGAGCAGAGGACCAAAGCAGCGAATTAGATAGGGATAGTGTTCAAGAAAGTGGTGCTTTGGTTTTAGCTTAAACGTAGGAAAAGCTTCCTGTACAAGCTGCCGATGTTCAAAGATTTTGGCCTCAAGGTAGAACAGTTTTTCCTCAGTGAATGTAGATGAAGTTAAAATTTCCAGAATGTCTTTAAGATCCAAAATGACACCCCAAGCTTTGTCGTTCTCTGGTACTTTATCCCCAATTAGCAATGGCAGCAGTCTCAAAAGTGTCCAATTTTCATGCCCGTTCCCCCCAATTGTCCCCTTTAACGTGAATGCCTTTGGAATTGCTTGTGGTTTGTTTGTTTTGTCCGAAAACTTGTATGGGAAACGCTGAATGGCAGTATTCAGTTCCTCTAAAGTAAAATACTTCTTGCCAATCAATGTCTTTAAACACAAACACAGCTCCACAGGCACTATTCCCTCTAGCAAATCATGTAACAAGTCAGGTGGAAAGCCCGTTATGCAGTGAAAATAATTTAGTTCATTTAAAACACAGTCACCCTTAACTCCGTCAACAACTATGCTCTCGTGCTCTTTAAGGCTCTTAACAGCTTCATTGTGCAATATTTTTGTTCTTAGTGGAAAGCATCCAGTTCTTACTGATGTACTCTGAATATCACTGCGACTGGCTAAGCAGAATCTGCAAAATTTATCAACAGAGAATGACTCCTGAAAGCCAGCAAACGAATGTGCTCCTAAATTATCTGAAGACACATACAGGACTGTGCCTTTGACAAACGTACCTAGCCTATCAATGTAAAATCCTTTAGTTTCAAGTGTACAAAGCTCTTTAAGCAGTGGTTCAACTATTTGTGCATACCCAAATGTTTTCACATCATTACTATTGCTCAGCAAGGCAAGGTATATACTAGATAGGGCAGATCGGTATTTGGCAGGCAAATTAGCAATTACCCAATAAATAGCAGTTATTTTATGTTTCTTCCTTGAAGTTCCCAAAGGGTTGCAGATTTCAAATTCATCTATATACAATCCTAAAGAAATTGATAATTCTTCTTGAGAAATAATTGGATTCTCTTTAAAATACAGTCCATCATGAAAAGATCTGTACTGACCAGAGAGCGATGGTAGATTTGTTTCCTCTAAAACTTTGTCAATTACATCACACTTGTTCAACAATGCTGGCAACACACCTGAAATTGGAACATAAACAAATGTTTTGTTAAGTAAAGGATCTAACACATACTCCGTTGGCTCAATTACGTTGAATCTTTCCTTGTAAAACAACTGTCTTTTGTATTCAGTTCCCAGTGGTCCACTCTGTGACAGACAACTAAAAGGATTGGTTTCCTGTAAGCTTTCCTTTAACAACTTTAGTGTGGCCTCATCTATATTACAACTGAGCTCTGTAAAAATGTTTTCTGCAGTTTTTTTTGACAGGTCACCTGCTAAAATTCCAATTTCGTGAAGTTCATTGATTATTTCCTGGGTAGCTGATTTAGATACATGCAAGATGGCTTGCATTCGTAGAAGCAAAGATGCAAGTCTATTCCTAATTTTGTCACCAATGCTACCTCGCTCTTCTTCATCATCAGCAGCATCCTCATCATCATCAGACTGAAAATCAAAACTATCACGAACAGCTGACTCAGTGTTATTAGAAGAATACCCACCAGTGTCTAATAGGGGATCAGAGTTTTCACCATGTGGTGGGCCATAAAGAAGCTCTGCTTTAAAATTTTGTAAAAAATCCAAGGCATGATATCGACTTCTGTGAGAGGTAAAACTGGAATAAACTTTTGACTTAAAATTACAACCATTAAATGGGCAGGTGACAGTTTCCTTGTTTTTTAATTGAGTGTTAAGATGACAAAAGTATTGTTTATGATTTGCAGGTTGACTAAATGCACATAGCAGACATCTGACTCTAAAATTCACTTTTTCACCGTAGCAAAATCCATGTTGTCTCACATGTATTCCAAGAGCCTTGTGTGACTTAAAAGAGCACACACAGTCACTGTAAATACAAGGAATCGGTACTCGTCCTCCGTAATGAGAGTGGCTTGATCTGTAATGTCCAAGTATTTTTCGACGATTGTTTGTGAAGTAAGTGCAAAGCTTACATTTCCACTTCATGCATTAACAGCACTCACACCCTCAGATCACAACCTAAAGGATAAAATAAAAGAATAACAATTAGGGTTGCAACAGGGAGAAATTTTAAGGTACAATAATAATTATTAGTATTACAATTACCCTACATTATCAACAATAATTATAACAATAAATACAAACTGCTACAACAATATCGAGTTATAAAATTAAATCATGTTTATGTTGAGGTAGATGTATATGAGGAAGTGTATAAAACTGTCCTATAAGTAATAGTATGAATACCACACTGTAAACGTGCTTATTATAATCATAATAGATTGAAGGATTTTAAGAGTTTTAGTTCAAGTTAGAATTTAACTCGGCAGGCGTTACCTACAACTCTTACCATTCAATAGGATCTTAACATTAAAAATGTTTTTTTACTGTATATCTGTTTTATCTGTGAAATAACTAGTTGTTGCAAATAAAGAGGATTATTTCTGACATGATTAGTATAGCAGAAAAGTCTCTTTCCAAATTTACTAACTAGATAGTGTTGCAGTCTTTAGTAACCTGTAGAAAGGGAAAAGGTGTAATAAGCCAGCTTTTCTTTAACAGGATTCTTGCACCATTTAAAAGACAAATTAATCATGCATTTTAAGACCTTTTAAGACTTTAATAAATATAAATTAAGAACCCAAATCATAGCCATTATTACTTTGGGAGAAAATGCATTGTATTGGAAATCAAAACTTAAAAATCAAATCAATCAAATATTTATCAATATTTTTTATCAATGTTCATCATTATCTGAGTTGGCCACATTTTTAAAAATAGTCATAAAAACTCACAAAAACAAGTTTTGCACAGCGTGCAGATTGTGATATGTACCCCCACTTGGGTGGGAAGACCCAGTGATATTTACCATGCACAAAAGAACTGCAGTTGTAAAATGCAGACTAATAATATTTATTTATTAAAGCCTTAGTCAAGACTTTTTTAGACATTCCAGTTAGCTAGCTGGCCGTAAAGCGTTCGTTTGTTAACATGTTAGCTAGCCCAACGCTAAAGTTCAGTAAGTTAGCTCTCCCCTAACCTTAGGTTTCTTCCCGGTAGCTTAGTTAACTCGCCCGTAAGGTCAGTATGTTAGCTAGATCTGCGCTAACCTTAGTTATACTCCTACGTAGCGTAGGAACCGCGGGAACCCTGTCACGAAGGCATTTGTTGAAACTGCTGATCTAGGTTAGCGCTGCGGCTTGACCTCCGACTCTGCATTTGTTTGCAACTTGTAAGGCGAGAACGTTCCTCGACTGATTTTTGCTAAATACACTGTCGAACCCACCAGGAGCCTTAATTTTGTTAAAAAAAAAGTCGAAAAAGCAACACGAAAAAAATGTCAGTGGTCGCCTACCTCAACATGTTTCCCTGAAGCTCTGCATTTTACCGGACTAACTTCAGTTAGTTAGCCTGTTGCGACCCAGAGTTAAATAAAAAAAAACGTTCCTAACCCCATTTAAGTGTTTATACTGAACTACCCATCATATTTTCAGGGTAAATACTAGCCTGTTGCACTTTTTTTGAAGGTGAAATGTAGGTATTTCTGCCAGCCTCTCATTTTAGTATTCGGTTCCACCTTAAATAAGGTGCTGGCGCCAGAAAGGACTCACCATTTAAGGTGGAACGGCTAAAGAACTCAGGTCAGCTAATTATACCCTAATCTTAAAACATACATAGGTTAGCTAACATATGTCTAAATGTTTGATAGATACCTTTATTTAGAGGTATGCCTCTCTCTAGCTATGTAGCTAGCAGCTAACATGGTTATTAGCAAGCAACTAAGCTAACTAGTTAGCTACCGAAGGCCAGACAACAATTACTTTAGCTAACATTACATCTAGCCAGCCAGCAACGTGCCTTACATATTATCAGACACCTTAGGAGAACTATGAGAACATTATACCGGCTCAAACGCAATAAAAGCGTGAAGAGATTAAAAAACTTACCCGAAAAGGTAAAATGCCCGCCAGATTCAACTCGCCAGATTTGAGAACTGTCTCCAGCATGAAATGGCGGACCTCACGGACGCCCTCTATCCTGAAGACACGCCCCCTGCGCTGACGTACCGCACGTTAAAAAAAGACGTTGAGGCACCTGCGCGGTTTAAATTACTCTGGTGATTTCAGTTGACTTGAAAATCTAAGTTGAAAAAGCTTTTTATTTTTTAAGAAACAATAAACACGAAATAATGAGTTATCTCAACAAACTCCGCAATGTGTAGTCATATTAACAATACATTTTAAGTTCAGATAACTAAAGTGCAAGGTTATTTTTTACAGTGCAGACAACATAGACAATCAACTTTATATCACTAAAGCTTGAGAAATTAAAGGTTTGTTCTCATTATCATGTTATGCTTCAACCCACTACAAGCCCATTTCAAACCGAAGTTCTCCTTTAAGATTTTTAAGAAGTTTTATTTTCCCAGAATCAGAAACTCATACTGGATTTGAGGGGTTTGAGAGAGATGTGTTAGACTTGTGTTCTGGTTTAATGATAAATGTATGAATGTTCTTAAGCTGGAATAAACTGTACACCCAAGACACTCACTGAGAGTCTCACTGGCCCTGATCTGCACATTCTTCACACATTACCTAATCTATTTTATAATTGTGTGTACGAGTGTGTGTGTGTATAAGTGTGTATAAGTGTGTGTGTGTGAGTGAGTGTCTCCACATGTGTTTATGTGTGTTACACAATCGGATGTGCGGGGGCGGGAGCATCTGCTTATTTTGTTATCACTGACCATTTTCCAAAGAGGCACCAGAGGAGACCTACAGGAGAATTCCTCTGCAGAAAGTCTTCATTTGACCCTAAACTGACCCTGAATTAAAAAAAAAAAAAAAAAAAAAAAAAAAAAACAAGAAGGAACTACACAGGGCACTTTCTGTACACTAAAAAAAAATCTAACATACTTGTATTGCACTTTCTACAAGGTAAAAAGTAACACTTAAGTATGTTTTTTTAAAAAAGGATACTTAACATACTTAAAAGTACATCCGTTTAAAATTTAAATATGTACTTAAATACATACTAAATGTACTATTTATGGCAACTAAAGTATATTTCAGTTGTAATTAAGCTATATGTAAACACAACAAAAAGCATTAGGTTGTGCTTTTGAGTGTTTTTCTTTTTTGTTTGTTTTCGTAAAACTTCTGCAAGCTTAAGTAGATTTAAGTATGTGTTTTATTTTTTTATATTTTAGTAACAAACTTGAATTATTTTGTAAATGTAAATTTAAGCACTTTAAGACGTTTTGTTTATGCCACTATATATACTGTATTATTTTTGAAACACAACATATAATTTAAAACATATTACTTAAAAACACATTTCATGGAAATACAGAGAAAGTATATTTAATGTGTATTTTCATAAAGTATATTACATAGAAAAAAAATACTTTTAGTATTCTTTACCTACTTTGAACATACTTTTAATGCTCCTCAGTATACAGTACTTTCTTTAACCAGGGGAAAGCTTTCAAATGTAATGAGTAAAGCAATAAAGAAACTAATTTAAATGTTTTATATAAAATATTCAACTTTTTCCTTCCCATATTTTCTTTTTTTTTTCTTTTAACCCCCAAAAATGATCTATTTACATGCCTCGCTCCCGCATCACTTACATAGCAATGGAGTTTATGAGTACATCTAAGCTGATGGGTGTTGTAATCTGGAAATGAGGTGAGTTCAGGTACATTTCTGGCGTATTGCTATCGCTATCTTGGCAACAGAAAACACAAGAGTTAAACACAGGAGCTAAAAGGGAATAAAAGGACTGGAAGCAGATGTTTAGTTGAAAAAGGAAACTAGAGTTTTTTTACCAATTTTTTTGCAAAAGTTACAAAAATGTACAATTAACAAATAACAAATAAAAAATATAAGTGCATAACAAAAATAAGCAGTTTCTTTAAACCAAACGTCTAAGGTGAGCTATGGATGGTGGCATAGGAAAAAAGAAAATAATAAAGTGCGCTAAACTACCCAAAAACTAACCCAAAACTAATCGAACCTCAGCTCAGTACCTGTTGCGTATTAGTCCAGTTTCACCATTAGTCCATCATTCACACCAGCCACAGAATCAATGAGGAGCTCATACGCCACCATAGCAATTTCGGTACCACTTTAAAATAAGACTACAATTAGATTACTAATGGTTACTAATTAGGTTGTAAATGCATTAAAAATCATTAATAGTCAGTTATAACACATATGTAGAAAGGGCAACAATGACCTTTTGTTTGCCAATAGTGAACCCAGAGCCATCTATACTGTTGCCCTTTTTACGTATGTGTTTATTAACTGATTATTAATATTTTTTAAGGCATTTACAACCTAATTAGTAACCGTTAATAAACTAATTGTAAACCCTATATAAACCCTTTATAAAGGTAGTCTTATTTTAAAGTGGTACCGAAGCATACAGAGGGAAAGTGACACTATTATGCCTCAGTTTAAGTAAATCAAGAGCTTGTTCATGAAATCGTATCCCACTACAGAACAACATTAGAGGAGAAATGAAAAACTTTTATCTGGGATCAGAGGAGAAAAGCTGGACTGAAGTTTTGGAAGGAGCGTATGTGTGAAAATAACTCCATATTATTGGTGGCTAGCTGTTGTGTGTGAGAAAGTGAGAGGACGAGAGAGAGAGAGAGAGAGAGAGAGAGAGAGAGAGAGAGAGAGAGAGGGAGAGAAAAAGAGAGAGAGAGTTTTCTTTGGAAAATACCTGTCAGAATATAAAATATACTGTATGATATCTTTACTGGTCTCTCCAGGCTCATGAGTATAGTCTGGTATGTCTGGATCTCTCTCTCTCACTCTCTCTCTCTCTCTCTTTCTCTCTCTCTCTCTCTCTCTGTTTTTGTGTGTAAAACTCATTATTAGACTATTAGTGCTGAGTCAGGAGTTGGAGAATTTAAAGGCATGGTTCAGGTAATGAAGGGAAGCACTGTAGACCTGCTGAAATGCTGCTCTTACAGTTATATTGTACCTGTTCTCTAACTGTTAAACAGCCACTAAATCACTAAAACCATATATGTTTTTTCATTAAAAGCTGAAATGTGTTCGTTTGAAGTAATTAAACATACCAATTTTGCCTCAAACGTTTAAGAAACACGTTTCAACTGTGCTATCAGAGTCTCATTGATTTCCCTTTTGCCCTGCTTCTAAACCCATACATCACTCAATGGCCATCCCAAACTATCTCTCCCATTTTTTAGCCTTTTTGAAATTTGAGCTGAGGGTGGAGTCAGCTAAAACCAGGGGGTTTAGTTACCTGTTAATCACAGTACAACTAGTCCACTAGCACTTTTCTTCATCTGTCTATTATGTTTTTGCATTCAAAAGAAAAAAACAAATCATCTGAAAAGTTGAAGTAGGCCATCATACTTTTAGAAAAAATTGAATTGAGCATCATCTTCCTGTTTCGCTTTAGTTGGTTAAAGTTTTGGCTTTTACTAAGCTTTGGATCATTGTCTTGTTGCATGGCCCAACTGTACTTTATTTTAGGCTTCCTGGCATATGACATCATTTCCTTATCATCATAATTTGGTGACACATGGCAAAATTCGTAGTTTCTTTAATGATACGTCTTCAAGTTTTTATTGAAAGTTTTGTAGATAACAGATGTAACAAACAGACTTTAACACAAAAAAACTTACAATGTTTTCTTATCTCTTTTAAATCCCAT
Organism: Astyanax mexicanus; assembly: GCF_023375975.1. Taxonomy (NCBI): domain Eukaryota; kingdom Metazoa; phylum Chordata; class Actinopteri; order Characiformes; family Acestrorhamphidae; genus Astyanax; species Astyanax mexicanus. The sequence continues at coordinate 3,010,286 of NC_064409.1, forward strand.
CCCACCCCACCAAAGATTTACTTAAATATCTGCAGAAATGTGAGGGGTGTACTCACTTTTGTGATACACTGTACATTTTTTCATAATGTCTTCCAAAGTTACCAATTTCCATTGATTGCCAAGCAATCATAAATGATAATGCAATAATCATTGAATATTGAAATGATCTTAATATATTTTTCATTTCTTGATTAGATTAATGTTAAACAGAATATACACCATTAAAAAAAGGTTTTAGACATGCTAGTTGACCACACTTCTGGATTCACTTAAAGTAAAAAAAAAAGCAGTTGACACCTCATTTTATACAATTTCTGGCTTTTGCATGGAAACATATTCAAAACCAGGGTTAAGGGCAGCGGCATGCCTCTATAAATCCTGTAATCCTTTGAATTTTGGAGTGTGGTTACAGTTTGAAGCATGCAATTGTGCAGCGAATACGTAACCTTTCCCTTTCTGCCAAAATACTAAATATGCCCTGCAGTGCCGACAGATCAAATTCAGACTTTGAGAAATGTGCCAACAGATTCGGGAAGCTATATATGGCCAAAGGTGGTGAAATGTCCTTAAACCTGTGTGCAAAGGTTATATAAGGCAATCTTATGATTTTCATGGGTGACTCTTTACATTAAGTGCTGATAAACACAAAACTACAGCATTAAATAATGTTATTTTCACATTACAAGTAATAAATGCTTTAGTGTTTTAATTACTCTGTATGTCATTTGCTTGTGTACTGCAGTTATGCATACTGTAATCACTAAATATTTATATTTAAGTAGATATTAGTCTGATTGTTGCTTATGCTTCATTTAATCATCATATACTGTATGTGTGTGAGTATATATGAGTGTTTGTTGGAATTCAACTTCAACATGTAGAAATTGTGAATATAAAAAAACATGATTAACCAGTAATAATGCCTTTGTGAAGCATTATTAACATCTGTTATTAACATTACTAAGCACTTATATATAAAATACACATATATACCTGATGTAAAGTGAAATTGAAATAATTCTAATCTATGAAAAGACCTACTCTATTTCCAATAGAATTAAAAATGTAAAATATGTAATAGTATATTAGTTAACTGACATCAATAAATAAAACAAGTAACTAGCTACCTCTGCATAATATTTCATTAATACATTATGGTACCACTTTAAAATAAGACTACTTTTATGAATGGTTTATAAATGGTTTACAATTACTTTATTAATGGTAACTAATTAGGTTGTAAATGCTTTAAAAAACAGCATTAATAATCAGTTATAACACATCATTAGAAAGGGCAACAATATAGATGGCTGTGGGTTCACTATTTGGCAAACAATAGGTCATTGGTGCTCTTTCTACGTATGTGTTATAACTGATTATTAATGATTTTTAAGGCATTTATGCATATGGAAATATTTAAGTAAATATTAGTCTGGATCATGCTTATGCTTCATTTAATCATCATCATATATATATGTGTGAGTATATATGAGTCTTTGTTGGAATTCAACTTACCTGTAGAAATTGCAATTAGAAAAAAACATGATTAACCAGTAATAATGCCTTTATTAAGCATTATTAACATCTGTTAAACGTTACTAGGCACTTATATAGACAGCCCTGTTCAGTAAAATCCATTTATACCTGATGTAAAGTGAAATTTAAATAATTCTAATCTATGTAGAGATCTACTCTATTTCCAATAGACGTAAAAATGTAAAAAAAAATCTAACAGCCAAATATATTTATAACTAATATAAATTAATACGTATTTAACAATTACCGTATGCACAGCTGCAGTATATAAGCAAATGACAAGAAAAGCAGTTGTTACTTGTTTATCTAACATTTGTTAACATTATTAATTAAGTGTATGATTTATTTATTGTTCACCTTAACAAATGCTTTACTTCTAATGTTAGCTAATGTGAAAATAACATGAATTACTTAAGCATTGTTAATGCATTACCTCACGTCTTATTAATGGTAACTAATACATTAATTCATGTTAGCTAAATTTACTTAATGTAAAGTGTTACCTAATCATTAAATTAAGGGGGGAAATTATATCAAAACAAGTCGGCAAGCTCTTTACTGTAGTTGGTTAGCCAGCAAAGGTTTAGCATCTGAACTTCTATAAGTTCTTTAATTCTGTGTTAAAGATTTAAGGCTAATGCTGCTTGTTTTTTTTTTTAAACAATAAAAATGCTGGAGAATTCTGTCAGACCTAAGCTAATGTTTGTCTTGCTTCCTCTTTTCTGTTCCAGTCTTGTTTACTTGCCTGTTTTGTTGCTGTCTTGTATCCACATTAGCCCCGCCTTCTCATTAGTGCCCCACCTGTTTCTAGTTTGTTACCCGGCCCCTTGTTTTCTTCCCCAGGTGTTTCTTGTTTCCTCGGCTCTACTTATACTTATCTTACTTTACCAAATCTTTCAGCTTTGAGCTTTCTCAGACTTTGAGCATCATCTGCATGTTCAAATTCAGTAGGTTGAAGTTTGGGGTTTGACTACACTTTGGATCATTGTCTTGTTGCATGACCCAACTGGACTTGAGGTTTCCAGGCATTTGGCAAGTGTCACATCGATTGGTTACTTTCATGTTATGGGCAAAATGTGCTATAGATCGCTAAAAAATAGGGACCTCGATCTCACTCGCATTTTCTCAAATATAAATTTTTTATTGGTGCATTCAAAGTCATGAAACTGCTATTATACCACTCTAGTTCATGCCAGGCTTAAATCTTTTGGATAAAAACACAGTTAATGAGTCACACCATGACAGATTATCCCTCAAAGTGATTTACCTCACATTACAGCCTTTAGCAAAACTAAATAAGCAACCAAATCTGCCTTGACTAATTAATAATTCACATAAAGAGGACAGTTTATTTTGGGACTCATTTGAAATGACAGAATCCATGATTTATTGCCCTTAAAGCAAAATATTATCATATGCTTTTATGGTACGTTTTGTTAAATGTTTCCCTTTGGAGACTTTCACTGTTTATCTATCTGTTTTTTTGAAGCATGTTTGGCCAATTTAAGTGACTCAGTCTTCCTCAGAATCTAGCAGTGGCAGATGTCTTTAAAAAAGTGAGAAACTCTTCCAGTGAAAAAACATATATCAAGGATTTTGCCTTTATGAGATATTATTTAACAAATTTCCTGAATAAACAACTTTAAAGCTAAATGTATGAAATTTGCTCTTTTATGTAAAGAAAGAAAACAACTGAAAACTGAGAAATTGTGTACATTGTTACATAAAGTACCATTCAATGTGTTTTCTTTTTCGTCTTTTATTTTTATGATTTATTTTACATTATATATTAAATATTAAAGATCTAATATTAAAGCTATACTGGGAAAAAGTGTTAAAAAAGCCAGAATATGTTTTATACTTCAGATTTATCTTTGAGGACAGATCTGCAGACTCTTGGTGAGATTTTAATCTCAGTGTCTTCATGAGGGAGAGTCACCTGGAATAGTTTTCAGTTTTCTCAGAGTCTTAAAGGAAGGAGTTTCTGGAGGTGCTGAACAATAGCTGCTGCTTTTCCTTCACTTTGCTGTGAAGCTCCAGCTCATCTCAATTAAATCACCTCAAATCACCATCCCAGTTCGTCATGTTTAGATCAGGAGATTAATGTGGAGGACTAAATCATTTTTTACTGTTTACCACGTAATTCCACGTCTTTAATATTAATCTACAATGAAGAAAATACTTTAAATAAAGAAATACAGAGAAAAACTGAATGAGAAGATGTGTTCAGTTTTTAAGTGATACTGTACATCCTAAAAGTTTAAGTACTGTATTTTTCGCACTATAAGGCGCACCTAAAATCCTTTATTTTTTTTCCAAAAATCATCAGTGCTCCTTATAATCCTGTGCTCCTTATATATTTATATTTTACCAGTCAGGTATTAAGGATCAGTAAAGTCACTCCACTGAAATACAGAGTTATACAGGAGTTTCAGTAAAGTTTCTCCAGCACCAAGGCTGGAGCAGTATTAGCATTAACTGCTATCCACACTAAGCGCTAGCTCTTTCACCATTCAGAGGTGAGTATTATTGGCCTGTAGCCTGCTGCTAACCCTGGCTACCACTGCTGGAGCAGCATTAGCATTAGCAGCTAACCGTGCTAGGTGCTAGCTGATTCACTATTTAGAGGTGAGTATTATTGGCCTGTAGCCTGTGTTTGGTGTGGTGCAATGGATAACACCACCACCTGCCAGTGAGCTACCATGTGGGAGACTGGGGTTCAATTCCAGGTCTGGGTGACTATGCTGTGCTACACCAATAAGAGTCCTTGGGCAAGACTCCTAACACTACATTGGCCCAACTCTGTAATAGTAATAAAAATAATTGTAAGTCGCTCTGGATAAGAGCGTCAGCTAAATGCCCTGTAATGTAATGTAATGCTAAACCCGACTAGCACTGCTGGAGCAGTATTAGCATTAGCCGCTATCCAAGCTAAGCGCCATTCAGAGATGAGTATACTCGGACTGTAGTCTGAGTGTTTAATGTGTTACAACAAGCTATGTGGGACCAATTGCTAGCTAATATCAGCCCTGGCTTACCTGAACACTCAGGGTTCCTCAGTGTAGCGCTGTCGGGTGGCATTAGCCGCTAACTGCAGCTAGCCTTAGTGGAAATCTGCAAATCTAAGCTTACTATAAATAAATGGAAGTGCTTTACTCACCCAAATAAACAGTTTTTAGGAGATGAATCTGAGTAGATGAACATACAGCGCTCAAAGAAAATGTTTTTTTTTTTTTTTTTTTTTACATATTACAGATTTGTTTACTTAACTTAGCTTAGCTTTGGATTAGAAGGAAAACATGGTGACACCTCTGTTCCCTACTAGTGTCACATAATGTGCATTATAATCCAGTGCGCCTTATGAATGAAAACAGACCAGAAAATAGACGTTAATTAATGATGTACCTTATAATCCGGTTTGCCTTTTCAGTGCAAAAAGTACAGTATGTGTAAAATTGCAGTGAATAGTCTCTTGTACTAAACTTGCTGCAACTTCACTTGGACTGCGAAGCTCCAACTGTGAGAATTCATAGCTTTTTTTAAGAATAACAGGACTTGGTTTTGTTGTTTTGTGTCGTTGGCTTCTGGCAGGCTGGTGATAGACTCTTTTCATGAGGCCAAGAGCCACTTGGTGAAGTTAGAGGGAGTAACTGGCAGCAGTTTGGTTATTTGGCAGTGAGCTATTGAGAGCGATAAATCAAAACCAGACTGAACTGGAGAGACTCGGTCCAATTATCAATCAATGAACAAGAGCCAGTCAGTTGTTCTCTTCCACAGACACTGAACATGTTAAAGTGCTTTGTCTGAAGCTGTGACTACAAATTTCCATGACTTCAACTGGACCAAAGCTGACAACTGCTGAGCATGTTATTGGAACATTAGATAATATGATATTTAAATATGAATTTAAGGTACAAAACCAATGTACTGTTTAATAGGTTGTGCTGTGCACAGCATTAAATTACATGAAACAAAGCTTGAGTCAGATAAAATTAAGGGCTTATTTTGGCTATCTATAGATGAGGGATCAACTGTGAACTCTGCAGCTTGATTTAGGGCGTGTCAGTGTGTCTTTGCTATCGTAACGACGGGAAAAGTACATATTGTGCGGCTCAAAACGTGCAAAAGGCATTTACTACTGTGTTTATTAATCATGTATGTGGTTCATTTTGAGTGTAATGTGAAATAAAACAGCATGTCACTTGTTCATCATTCCTTTTAAGAGCCAGGTGAGCTCTGACTTTGGCAGATTGCTATTTTAGTGGCGCAGCACTTCTAAGTTTCTTAGCTAAAAAAACTTACCTGCTCGTTCATGCTGTAAACTTGTGCGAGCAGGTCATTTACGAGAACAGCTTTTGTATGGCTAAGATATGATTGGGCGGCTGACTCTTGACTGTTGTCAGGGTTTTAATTAGTCAGTGGAGCTCCTGTATTTCTAGCCACCAATAAAGAAACATGCCAGATGTTTACCTGAACACACCTCACTTCCAAACCACCAGTGTAAATATATTTTTAAACTCAGATGCTATTTTAAAACAAGGCGTAAAAATAGACTGTTCCCAGGGTGAAAGAAAGAAACAAGCATTGCAATGCACCTTGTGCGGGGTGTAAAATAGGGCCAAGTGTGTCTTTGCTATCGTAATGACGGGAAAAGTATATCTTGCTCAGCTCAAAACATGCGACAAGGATGTACTACTATTTTAATAAACCATATGTAATGTGAAATAACACAATCAGTGTGTCACTTGTTCATATTCAATTTCCTGTAAGAGCCATGTGCCCTCTGACTTTGGCAGATTGTTATTTAAATGGGGCAGTGCTTCTTAGCTTCTCAACTGTTTATTGTTAAAGTAAAAGTTGGGTTTGTGCACCGCTGTTGGGTTTGTGTTCTTGTGTGTGCACCTCATTTACAGACCACCACGCCCATCAGCATAGATATATTCAGAATTATTGTTGCTATTTAAACCAGGCAGGTGGAAGGAGTGAAAATAGACTGTTGGTGGGGTGTAAGATAGCAACAAGCATTGCAACACACCTTACGCAGGGTGTAGGATAGGTCCCTAAGACTCTAGTTAGGTCATGAAAGTAAGCTGGGTGTTTATTACCCTTGTGTGGTGTTCGGGTCTGTGGGTCTGTTTTTATTTTTCATCAAATGATACTAAAAAAATATTTTTTCTAACTCAACTCATTGGCATTGGCTCATTTTTTGTGAAAAACATATATCAAAACACATTTTCGATAAACACACACTGTACACCCCCCCCCCCCCTTATTATATACATTTTATTAAAAAAACTAATAAAAAAGAGTAGCACTTTTTGAAAGAAATGTAACATAAGAAAGGTAAAAGGCAAATATTAACCATGTAAGCTGTTTATATTGCTTGCAATTTAGGTGAAGCGAGCATGTGTAAAGCATTTTAATGTAAAATTGCTTAATTTTGCTGAATTAAATACAAGTAACAAAGTAAACGAGGAACAAAAATATAAACACCACACAAGGGTTAAAAATCTACAACTAACTTCTTGCCCTGAGGAGGTCCTTCACACACAAGAACATTCAGGCTTGTGGACGGACAACAAAGTGGACGTGGGACCAGCCTGGACTCTTTTAATCACTCTCACGCTGAGGACAGGAGGACACACCGATTATAAAATCCACTTGTTTACACAGTTCGGAAATTCCTGCTAATAAAGTCGAGGCTTTGAGCCTCACAAGCTGTGCGTGAGAACAGATGGGAGAACATGAGGCTCACGACACTAAACTCTGAACAGAGAAATTTAAAGAGATGAAAATGCAGAAAAAGACGAGCGGCCGAAAGCGTGTTCATGTGTAGAGGTGACCTATAGACTTGTTCATGTTCTTGTAACAGTGTAGGATCAATATTTAGTCCCTTTGAATATGGCTTTGTTATTTAATTACTAACATTTCAGAATATGTTTACAGCAGTTTAAAGCATGTAAACCAGTCATCATTACACAAATATACAGTATAAATGCAACAAAACTCAATAATACAGCAGGTTAAGTTACTTAAACCAGTGACACTTAAACAGATATACAGTATAAATACAATCAAACAACAGTTTAATGGACTAAACCAGTCATCATTATTCAAATATACAGTATAAATGCAAATTGACTCAATTATACAGCAGTTTAATGCATTAAAATCAGTCATAATTACTCAAATATACAGTATAAAGCAGTATGAAAAAGTTTGGGCATCCCTGATCATTTTTATGATTTTGCGTTATAAATAATTGGTTGTGCGGATAAGTGTAATCAATGTAATTGATTTGTATGTTTGAATAAAATGAATAAAATAAACATTGCTGTTTTATTCTTTAAATTAGGGACAACATTCATATTCATAAAGTTTTAAGAGTTCAAAAATTAATATTTGGTGGAATAACCCTGGTTTTTATGCATTTTCATGCATTTTGGCATCATGTCCTCCTCCACCAGTCTTACACACTGCTTTTGGATAACTTTATGCTGATTTACTCCTGGTGCAAAAAAAAATTCAAGCAGTTCAGTTTGGTGGTTTGATGGTTTGTGATCATCCATCTTCCTCTTGATTATATTCCAGAGGTTTTCAATTTAGTTTAATCAAAGAAACTCATAATTGTGTCTGTATACAGTATATTGTGGTTGCAAAAAATTACTTAATTAGTGTAATAAAATAAATGAAACATATATAATGTAATGGTAGAAAGCAGCAATGGGATTTCTAGCTCAGCTTTACACGGTTACTTTTTTTAAAGTGTGAACGTTCAGGGAAATTAATGTTTTTTTTATTCCCTTTTTCATTTGACCACCACAGACTTCAAAACCAGGATTTTCCAAAGAGCTGGTTTCATTGTCCCACTAATGACATAGCTGGTGTGTTTTATTTTGCAGTAATGGTTTATCAGGCTGCTGTGTGGGACAGTCAGAGCTAAACAGTGTTGTTGCGCAAACATTGGAAAGACCAGACAGACAGATTGGAGGCAATTGTCCATTGTGAAGAAATGAAAGATAAACCAGGAGCACCGGACCAGCTGGACACAATTACTTTCCCACAGCGGTTCAGGCTCCAGATGGATTCTGACCTCTATTAAAATCCTCTTCTTTATTTTAATGCTCATAAACATTTAATCGTAGCTGTTGTTTTTTCTAGTTCTATTATTACTATGAATTACTGTACAAACCTGAATTCTTATTATTTACTGAAAACCATGAATTATGTAACAGCGTTGTTTAAATATTTATAATAACAGGACTATTGAACTACACCAACAAATACAGCGAAATTCCACATAACAGAGGAAATACGACTCTTTCACAAAGGTCATGCACCCCTAGACCAGACACAGTTGAGTCAGTATGGAAAAAAAATAAACTATTATTTAAAAAACTACAGTGTTTCCTTAGACTTTTATCGAGCTGCTGAAATGTTGAGCCCACACAGTTCATGTATCTGCATTTCAGGCCTGAAAACATTCCAAAAATACTGATATTTTACTACTATATATTTATATCTGTTATATATTTAACAATATATTACTGACGGTTTGAAGAGAGTAATGTCTGTCATCTGCTGGTGATGATCCACTGTGTTTTATTATCAAGTCTAAAGTCAGTGCAGTTTTGTTTTTCCCACAAAATCTTACAGCACTTCATATCTTACAGCTTCCCTCTGCTACTGACAACTTTTATGGAGATGCTGAAGATTTCATTTTCCAGCAGGACTTGGCACACTGCCCACTCTGCTCCGAAAACACCAATTGGTCTTAATATACAATATTCTAATTTCCTGAGACACTGATTTTTGGGTATTCATTGGCTGTAAGCCATAATAAATAATCAAGAATATAAGAAATAAACACTTAAAAAGGATCATTCTGTGTGTAATACATACAGCTCTGGAAAAAAATAAGAGAGCACTTTAAAATGATGAGTTTCTTTGATTTTACCAAATGGAAAACCTCATATATAATCAATATAATCAAGAGGAAGATGGATGATCACAAACCATCAAACCACCAAACTGAACTGCTTGAATTTTTGACATGAGAAAAGCAGCATAAAGTTATCCAAAAGCAGTGTGTAAGACTGGTGGAGGAGAACATGATGCCAAGATGCATGAAAAAAACTGTATATAAAAAAGGGTTATTCCACCAAATATTGATTTCTGAACTCTTAAAACTTTATGAATATGAACTTTTTGTTTTCTTTGTATTATTTGAGGTTTGGAAGCTCTGCTTCTTTTTTGTTATTTCAGCCATTTCTCATTTTCTGCAAATAAATGCTCTAAATGACAATATTTTTTTTTTTGGAATTTGGGAGAAATGTTGTCTGTAGTTTATAGAATAAAACAACATAAACCTATAAATAGCGAAATCAGAGACTCATTTTTTTTAACTGATTTACTGAAATTAAATAACTTTTTAATGATATTTAAAAAAAAAAATAGATTCACGTGTATCTTGGGTTTTGTGATCATATTGTTATCATGATTACATCCCTTGGTTCTAAGGGTCTCATTCATAAGAAAAAAATCAGAATACTAATTTCTTTTCTAGTCTATAGGTGTTTCCATTCTCATTCTCATATTCATGTAGTTTTTTCTTTGCCAGACTTGGGATAACATGGGATAACATTGGTTCCATCATATAGGGAATTTAATTTATTACACTTCATGAACATATTGCTCATTGCTCATGTAAGTTCTTCAACCATCTGTCTGTCTGTCTTTGTATTTCTTTCTTTCTCTCTCTGTTTTTAATGGGTGTGGAAGTTCACTTCTTAGCTCCTCTGCTCCAACGTTTAAGACTGTCCTTCACAAACAGTCGTTTCATGAACAGTCGTCCAGATGGATCTAACAGACTCCATCTCAGCTACTGTCTCCTACCCAGAAGCCCAGTCGACCCACATCTCAGCAGACCTCACTGCAGGTCAACTTACAGATCAGCAGCCCTGCCAGGACCCGGGCAGACGTAACCGCATCACTCAGCCAGTGTTGTTTACACACAGATTAAATCCAGATTGTTTGCAGTAACTGAATCAGCAGGCCAGGTTGCCGACTCACGCTGTGCAGCTAACCGCTGAGAGCTTATGGGCTCGTACAGAATGTGCTTACGTAATAAATCTGAGGAAATGGAAAGCACTGGAGTCATATTAAACTAAAGGAAAAGAGTATACCAAAACAACATTGTGTTCATCAACTGTTAGAGCCATTTCTTTTGTTTTGTTTTTAAACAAAACGAACAGTTCTGGTGGAAACAGGAGAGTTGAGGTGCACATTGAATTCTGCGTGATTTGATCAGCCGTGGTTTTATGTTTTTTGGATACAATCCGGGTTAGCACCCGAACATCCCTTTCAGACAGCTTCCTCTTACAGCATCCACAGTTAATCCTGTTGGATGTGGTTGGTCCTTCTTGGCGGTACGCTGACATTACCCTGGATACCGTGACTCTTGATGCATCACAAAGACTTGCTGTCTTGGTCACAGATGCTCCAGCAAGATGTGCACCAACAATTTGTCCTCTTTTGAACTCAGGTATGTCTCCCATAATGTTGTGTGCATTGCAATATTTAGAGCAGAACTGTGCTCTTACCCTGCTAATTGAACCTTCACACTCTGCTCTTACTGGTGCAATGTGCAATTAATGAAGATTGAACACCAGGCTGCTCCAATTTAGCCATGAAACCTCCCACACTAAAATTATTTTCAAAGTATTTTCAGTTTTATAATGACAGATGTTTTCAGTAATGACTCATAGAAGACTCCAGAAGCCGCAAGCCAGGAGCATCACAGTCTTTTGACCATCGTGTACCTTTAATAGTAATTTAACTTCATTTAAAGTAAATTAAGTTAATTTAAGTTACTGCATTATTTGGAGTGAGCCCTGGTATCAGTATCTCTAAACTGAAGGCCAAGCTCCATATAACAGGCGATGGAGACAGTCTCAGAGACAGACAGTGAAGTGGACGTCCCAAGAAGACAAAACCCCAAGAAAAAGATCCGAAGTCAAACACCAAACGAGTCAATGGAAGAATAAGCTGTTTGGCATTGGAAGAAACCATTTTTCCAATTGTACAATTTTTCCTCCATTTAAAAGAGAAATTAGCAGGCTTTCCTATGATACAAGTTCTATTACCAAGAAGTTACAACCAATAAATATCAAAACTATTAAACACAAATTTCCTTACTTGTTATATATACAGCTCTAAGGTGACTAGATGGATGATCACAAGCCATCAAACCAAGCTGAACTGCTTAAATTTTTGCATCAGTAGTAAAGCAGCATAAAGTTATCCAAAAGCAGTGTGTAAGACTGGTGGAGGAGAACATGATGCATAAAAAAACAGATAAAAAAGCAGGGTTATTCCATCAAATATTGATTTCTGAACTCTTAAAACTTTATGAATATGAACTTGTTTTATTTGCATTACTTGAGGTCTGAAAGCTCTGCATCTTTATGTAATTTCAGACATATATATATATATATTTGTTCTTTCATAGTTACTTGCTTATCAAAGGGCAAAGGGTTGCCATTTTTTTAGATATATATGAACACGTGGAATGTCCTAGTGTAATAACACAGACCTTTGCCTTAACCCTGCAGTTGAATGGAAATTATGGAGGAAGAGATATAATACATGGCAATAGGACGCAGCGACTTATTATATGTTTGTATTTTATCAGTTGATATCTTGGGAACAAAAACACACACACACACACACACACACACAAACACACATAGACACCCACATATCCACTTACATAATTGCCGGCGTGATAACAGTAATGTAATGGCAAAACCACTGCTGTCTGTAGACCTGTAATATCCATGTCAGACTTAGTTACACTATTCATTAGCCTGAAGACACGAACCACACAGCAACACTGTGGAAGTGAGCGAGTGCTGAACTTCAGGGATATTCACGGGTGTAGTCAACTCCGCAAATAATTATTTGTACCACAATGGTTAATTGTAAATTATACACACATCTCAGCACTGTCTAAAATGTTTTTACACAATTTAAACAATACCACAGCTTATTTATTTTTAAATTGTCATAAAAATATTGTTATTCGCAATGTTGCACCCAAAAGAAAGCATCACATTACAATGCTATTTAGAAGGACGATACTATAAATGTTACCAGGAACAATAAGAACCCTATTTTAGCGATCTATAATGCACTGGTCATTTGTGTTGGTGTGTATTTTTGTCGTGAGAGTGCAAAAAAATAAGCCTTGCACAGCTCAAAATGCACAAAAGACATGTATTAATCATGTATTATTTCATTCTTTATTTAGTTTATTGTTGAGTTAAAAGTCAGGTTTGTGCTCTGCAGCAGCTATAAGAAAAGACTCTGACTGTTGACTGTTGTCATGGTTTTAATCAGTCAGTGGAGCTCCTGTGTTTTCTGCTGCCAAATTGGCAACACAGCAAAAATTTACCTAAACACCGAATTTAACCTCACTTCCAGTCAGGTTAGATTAGTGTCTATCTACACCATCAGTGTATATACTCTGACTTTGACTATTTTAACAGTGCGGACACAAGGCATAAAAATAGACTGTTGATGGGGTGTAAGGTAGCAAAGAGCATCATGACATGCCTTGTGTAGGGTGTATGATAGAGCCTTAAATAATTGGACAAGCATTGTCCTGTTGAAATAGTGCACAGGAGGGCATTGAGTGGTCCAGCGAGCAGCATCACTAGTGATAGGGGGAGTCCTAATGAGTCGGTTGGGTAATTGGCCATGTAAATTGGACAGATAATGGGAAAAAAATAGAAATAAAAATAGGGTTCAGTAAAAATAGGGTAACTGGTAATAAAACTTTATTAATGCAACTTAAGGCTGCCAAAGTTGCACCCTACAAAACAACACCAAGACTTATGCTTTCTTTGTTATAACAAAGACAGGGATTTGCTGGTCATCTTCCCTTAATGTTCCCTTATTAATGCAAATTTGGTATTAAAAATTACCTCAGCCTGAAGTAAAAAGTCTACTCCACTGCGTAACACCACAGATAAACCCACATGCTTTATAGTTGGCAAAGTGTTCTTTTCATTAAAAATGCTTGTGCTGAATGTGTCCAAAGAGAGCCATAGGCAACAATTCTACACTGTTTAAATAATTTCTTCATTGTGATGGCATTCTTAAATAAATAAAAACCTTAGTTATCTATTTAAAATAAAAAATATCCCACTATTGTTACAACGCAAACAATATTCAGAACCCTTTTTTACTGAGAGTGAACATTATGAAACATTTGTGAGATGTTACGAACACTATATACTGAGACTAAGTCCTTCAACTCAGAGAAATGGAGCGAGTCAGAATAATGAAAAGCAGAACAGACTTCAAGATCAGAGAGAAACAGAAAAAAAGAAAGATAGAAAAAAAGGGCAATAAGTGCAATTGAAGGAAAGAGGGTGTGATTCTTTGCCCTCTTCTCTTCTCCCTACCTCTACCTCTCGCCCAGTCCTTTTTAAGTCTTTAAAGTGTTTTTTGGAAGCTGGGGAGTTGTTACAGACACGCTGGCAGTGGCATGACTCTACCTGTCTCTCCTCATAAAGACAGACTCTTTGACTGGCAAATGATTTTAATTCATTCTGGCGTTTGGATTTACTCTTTGCTAAAACATGCTGCGTGAATTCACAGCTGTTGGCAATACACTTTGCCTTGAGCTCTGTTTATAAATGAGTCCTTTGAAAGGATATTAAGAGATGAGTCATTGTCTCAGAAAAGGCTTGTTCAGGGTTCTTTAGATGAGAAAATTTCTCTATATACTGTAGAACAGGGGTCGGCCATTGAGGTCGTTTGAACTAAAATGAACGATAATGAAAAAAAAAAAAACTTCTCAGGTGAGCTTTTGTTTATATTCCTTCCTTGGAATGACTTAATTTTTTGTCCATTTTCTTTTTTCCACCTGTTCTTTGGCTCCCTATCTCCTTGGATTGTATTGGATTGCGACCCTGACAACACAGGTTCGATCCCGCGTGAGGAGCGGTGTGTTTATTTATTTATTTTTTCCTTTCTTCTTGGATTTACCTGCTTTGAGATCAACTGTTCTGCAATTGGGTTCAACAACCCTCTGGGCTGGAGAGCTACTAGTCTGTAACACTCCATCCCATTACACTTCATTTTGCAAAACAGATTTTTTTTTGTGGCCACAACGTAATGGCTTGGAAAATATCTGGCCAGTGGCCAAACTTAATTGATGACCCCTGCTGTGGAACCATGATATATCTAAAAAAAACATTTGATTAAATGGTTCAATTGTTTGGTTAAAAAAATATATAGATTCTCCCACACACAGCTCTGCTTGTGATCTCTAGTTTCTGGAATACAATGTCCAGAATGTACCACACACTGACAGTAGTTCCATTCCTAATCATGTGACACTGCACGCGGCACCTCCAGGAAGCTCATCACCAGAATACTCAACACCTGCTCACTGCCCTACTTAAGCTCATCAGTTCACTCCCCCTTTGTCTTATACTTTTATTAATAAAAGCATATTTTGATTTGCATCTGCATGTGTCTGAGATCTGCTCTACCATGATAGCTGCATTGTTGTTTAAATTATGCTTAAATTCATATAAACATTGTATAATAATACATTTTTCTAGATCAACTTTGAATTAACACATTATTACGAATTTGAACTAATGATTAATAGCTGTTTTTGTTCACATTTTAAGAAAATTAATTTTAAAAAATGAAGTTGCTATTCTAATGAATGCATTGGCAACATGAACTGCAATTGCTAAAAAATGGAATGGTTTCCAATTCGTATTAATTAGTGATTTATTAATGTAAAAATTCTGATAAGCTAATGATTTGCTAACATTTCTAAATTTAAATATCCATGCAGATAAATAATTGCCATGTGTGAGCATTTGTTAATATTCAAATTCTGATGAACTAATGCTTAGTTCACATTTACTGATCATTATTTAAAAATATATTAATGAAAGTTATTATAAAGTGTTATAACATTTTTCTTTGTCAGGTGATTTATTTTGCCCTTCAGTATAGCACTAAGAACAGTTCTAAACTAAGGATTTTATTGTATTTATATATTTATTTTTTTGTTTAGAGTGAACCCATATTCTGTTTTTTTTTCGCGTTGATGGCGCATATCCAATGTTTTATTCCCAATGAGGCCTGAACTCTTCATCTAAACTGTAATCATCACCAAATTTTCATTATTACATCAAATTTGAGCATTCAAGTGCTGTCTTCCTACAAACTGTGAATGTTAGAAATTACACAAAGCTGTGAAAGCAAACAGAGGCCAGCAGTTTGTCTATAGGCTAGCTCACACGCCGCATAAACAATCCGTAAAAAGGCAAATCATAGCAACAGCAGCTTTGTTTTGCTCAAATCAACACCAGGCATCTGAAATTAGACAAAAACATACTGAAATCCATCATGTGATTTTAAGCTGAGTTAAATTGCAATGCTTTGTCTTAAACACTGCACAGGGAGAGAGGAGCCACATTGCATTCAAATTATCTGGACTGGCAAGTTACTAAAACTGGAACTGCTAAACATCAGGATTACACTTGTTGTAACAAATGTTCCACTGCCTTTTGACATATGTTAGCATGAACATTGCTAGTTAGCTATGTACCGCTCCTAGCAATGTATTTTCATTAGCAAAACAGACTGCAGTTTTAAGATTTTAAGTTGAGTTAAATAGCAATGCTTTGTTTTACACGTTTTGCAGGAAGAGAGGAGATACCTTGCTTGTAAATTAGCTGTACTGGCAAGTTGCTAAAGGAGTGTTACTGCTAAACATACGGATAACCTATGTAGTAATCCTCCTATTATGTTGATTTATCAGGGACAGCAATGGTGTTCCTGGGTCAATTTGACTTGGGGCATTTTTTAATTGTCCAAAAGACTCAATTGCTAATTATTATCAATAAAGTCAATATTTAGTGCAGTGGTGTTCCTCACCAATAACAGGTAATGGTAATTAGGATAATTCACTCATTTTTCATGAAAAATTATTTAATGTTCAAACTTCTTTGTAATGTTTTACTACTTTTGAAAGACTAACATATAAAAACATTTTGTTTTGCAATTATGCAATTTTTTTTCTTTTTTCTTTTTTCAGGGGGTGGTTGTAAATATGTGAGATGAACCATTTTCATAGTATATGTTGATTAAACTAATTAAGGCAAGCAGAAGAAGTTTTATACTGATAAAATACTTTTTTCCTAGTGATTTTCCTAGATCTTCAAATTTTAAGACGAGTCACTTTGACCCGTAACATAAGAGGAGGGTTAACAAATGCTCTACTGCATTTTGACAGGTGTAAGCACCAATATTGCTAGTTAGCTATGTACCGTTCCTAACATCACTTTGTCTTGTTTTACTGATCTTCAGTTCTTGGGGGTTTTCTGCACCACTGACTGAAAATGAGTGCTGGTTATTGGCTATATAAGTGGCTAGGGTTGGAAAAATATCCCTGCCATCACATGACCATCCCACAAAGAAAATTACAGAACTTTCTAATAGCCAGTTCACACATGGGCAACTCCGTTGGGCCATTTTGAATATAGCATCATGCCTTTTGGTTTAATAAATGCACCGGCTGTCATCCAGCCCTTGATAAGCGAGTTCTTGGGGTAGACAATTGACCAATACATAATTATCTATCTGGATGATATCTTGATTTAAAGTAAAAACCTATACAACACATAGCCCACATCGTGCGAGCTCTCTGGCTTCTCCATGAAAAACACCTGTTTGTTAAAGTGTAGAAAGGTCCAATTCCAGACCTGCTGGGTTGCTGCATTCATTGGCTTCCCATCCATGCCTCTACCAAGCAGACACTGACCCAACTGCTTCAGAATAGTATCAGAATTTACAGACTGTCTATAGATGAGGTTTCTGACAAAGTGGCTCAATTTACCAGACAGATTTTGACAGACAGAGAGGGTCAATATAGACCTGGAGAACATTCTCCATTGTCTGGCCACCTCTTTTGGGTAATGCTTGGTCATAGCATGCTACAAAATTGTATTTGAGAAGGTCCTATTCAAGTACCAACATGGCTCCACTCCACCAATGTCCCCTGAACAGGAGGAAGATGAAGGGACTAACAGGATGTCTGTTGCTTGTCAAACACGGAACAGACCACAGGCATAGACCAGTGCCTTTCTTCCACCAGGGCTAGCAAGACCAAAGATCTTTTTTGGCCAAAGATCTATCCCTATGGGTTGAGTCTCAGGAATTGGTACCCTGCTACATTGAGCCATTTAAGATTTTTCACAGAATTAATGCAGCCTGTAGGCTGCCTGGTGCTGCCCCATACTTGTGTGCAACCATCAGTGGAGGTTCTGTAAGAAAGCTGTGCTTGAGGGGAGTCTTTAGTAGAGAGTTTTAGTTTAAAACATAAAATTTAAACATATTTTGCTACTTTTTGCAATGACTTTTAATATGTTTTCTTGGTTTTCTTGGGGACTACTTGAGCTTTATTGGAAACTGGAATATGTGGGAGGGAACACAAAGCTTGGTGGACCAATCACAGCTACTGGTGTGCATGTTTGCATGCCATGACTGCACCCCATAGTCTCATAGAGATTTGTGTGCATGTCAGGTTATGGCATAGGCTACTGCATAGGCTATGCATCTATGCGTAAAGTATGCAAAGGTTATGGTGTAGGTTTGACACAGAAGAATAAATTGTCACAGTGACATAAAAGCACCAAGCACATCAAAAAGGTGTTGTGTAAGAAAGTCATCTATGGTTAAAAGAACTGAACTTTTTTTAGTTATTGTTTCCTAAAGGGCTTATTACACACTTATTAAGCGCAACAAAGCTGAAGAGATTAGTGAAGATGGGTAGGAAACTTGCAGGAAAAAGCCAACAAGATATGACAGATCTGTATAGGGATTGTACTCAAAGAAAGGCATTTAAGGTCATTAAGGAAACAT
This sequence comes from Astyanax mexicanus, assembly GCF_023375975.1. Lineage (NCBI taxonomy): Eukaryota > Metazoa > Chordata > Actinopteri > Characiformes > Acestrorhamphidae > Astyanax > Astyanax mexicanus. The sequence goes on from NC_064409.1 coordinate 3,028,781, forward strand.
TAAAGCCTTTGAACTCACAATGTAAGCAACAATCAGCCAAATGGTATAGGATGCCTATATTGAGCTATTAAAAATATCTATATGAGATTATTTAAACCAAATGCAATTGTTTTTGTTTTATTTTAATAGATGTATAGAGTGACCAAAGATGAATTTCCACATTGTAGACATTAAACATATTCTATTCTATTTCATAACAAACAAGGATTTGGAAATAAGTGCAGGGGTGGCAGAATTTTTGTTCTTGACTGTATAAGGAAGGATTGAGAAATGCAGTTTACAGTCTGTGATGCTGGCTGTTCAGACTTGTGTTCTTTAAACTACTGAGTTCACATAAGCAACCATCAGAACTGCTTCAAAGCTTGATATTATACAAGGATTAGATTAAATCCATTATCCTAATCTTTCAGTCTTAGTACAAAAAAACAAAGTGGAACAAAAAGGAACAGAGAAGGGGTTTGGAGTCGGGGTTGGAGTCGGGGGTGCCGGCGGGGGGAGAGGACTGTCATAGCTTGAATGTGGGCCACGGCTTTGGTAAGTAATTTTGACTTAAAGCCAGTTTCCCCTCCCCCTTCATCTCCTTACAGCAAACAAGCAGCACCAATAATGATTCATGTCTCTCTCTCTCTTTCTTTTCCTTTTTTTGCTCTCTCTCTCTCTCTCTCTCTCTCTTTGTGTGTGTGTTTCTGTGTGTTTGGTTCTCTGAGAAACAAAAGCCCAACTGGTAGGAATGTTTCCACTACACAAAAACAGCAATAGCAGGGTGCAGAAAGATAGAAAGAAAGAGAGACACAGAAAGAGAGAGTGAAAAAGAGAGAGAGAAAGAGAGAGAGCTATATGCCATTGATTATACTTGATAACTTCATTCAAAAGCTAGCACAGGCCTGTGCAGAATAGAGTTGTTAATCTCACAATTGCACTTGAGACAGACACTAGATAAAGAGAAATGCAGACAGAGAAAGAAAAAAGTGATGGGAAAATAAGGTGAAACACAGGCAGACAGAACTGGGTTTAACATCCATCCTTTTTGTAAATTAAAAAAAAAAGGCCTGAATGAATAAACAGCTCTGGAAAAAATAAGAGACCACTTAAAACTGAACTGCTTGAATTTTTGCACCAGGAGTAAAGGTATAAAGTTATCCAAAAGCAGTGTGTAAGACTGGTGGAGGAGAACATGATGCCAAGATGCATGAAAACTGTGATTAAAAACCACCAGGGTTATTCCACCAAATATTGATTTCTGAACTCTTTATGAAAACTTTATGAATATGAACTTCTTTTCTTTGTATTATTTGAGGTCTGAAAGCTCTGCCTCTTTTTTGTTAGTTCAGACATTTCTATTCCAATCCTAATTATGGTAATATATGCCATCTAGAGCTTCTGCACATAAATGTACTGCATGGAATTGCAACTTATTTCACATTTTTTGTCAAAATTCTTCATAAAGATAGAAACCTGGTGATGGAAAGTCAAAAAAGAGGCATGAACCTACAAAGACTGAGATGGACAGATAAAGGGACAAAATGTAGATAAGAAAGAATGAATGGAAATTTAACAGAAAGAAAGGAAAGTAATCTGTTTGATCGCTTACTTTCTTTTCAAGAAAGAACGTAAGAAAGAAAGACTTGGCGATGTGTTGAATGATGTCCTGCAGTGCTATCGTTACCAGATGACACAGTTTGAAATATGGCCAATGCAGTCACACTGTTCATTCACTGACTGACTGTAGCCTTTAGCCTCTCTCTCTCTTTATCTCTCTTTCTCTCTCTTTCTTTTCCTATACGTTCTTTTTCTCTGTTCTAAATCTGAACCTATTCCTCTCTTTTACTCCTTTACTACTTTTTTACTACTCTTTTACTATTCTTTTCCTCTCGATTGACTGTTCCTTTTTTCCCTCTTCTTTCAGCTGCTTTTGGAACACTGCAGGCAGGGGGAAGTTCTCCACCAATTATCTCATTGGAGAAGGATTCAAACTCACAAACCAACCCCTCCTCCTCTTTCTCTCTCTCTTTCTCTCTCTCTCTCTCTGACTGCTGCTCTCTCGTCCCCTCCTCCCTCGCTGGAGCACACCTGCCTGCTGTTGGCTGCGAGTGTCCACACAGTGATCAGCTTTTGGCCTGCCACGCTGCAGCTCCACTCCCATCACCCTGTCTGGATTTGTGGGTGAACGTCCGTCTTTTTCTTTCCATTTTCTGCTAAAACTACACAGGTAAGAGCTGCTTTACACTCTCGACCCTATATAAACACACTCACACACACACACACACATATATACACACATTTACTTACATACATACAAACACAAACCCACCACCTCTCCATCCATCCATCCATCCATCCATCCATCCATCTACCACCTAGTCCAATCAGAAGAAAAGGCTTTAAAATGTTGAGACTTTTTGTCTTTTTGAGACCAGCAATTTGACAGGAGTAGTGCTGACTCTGATCTGAGGAACTGATTTGTGGGTAAAGATTAACATTCTTTGAAAAGTATGTGGAGCTTGGGTTATGAAGGGATTTAAAGTGGTATTTGCTTTAAACTGTTTCAACTGTGAGTACTTAATAATGGATAATCACATATATATAGCATACAGCAAATATACAGTAGGCTGTGTGGTGTGTGCATATATATGTACATGTATATGTATGTATTCTTTGTGTGCATGGATTCAAAGCTTTGGTGTGTGCATCTGTATTTTCTTTGTTTTTGATTGTGTGTGTTTGTGTGTAATCTTATAAGGGGGTGTGGTACAGCTGGGACCAGCTGATGCTGCTCATGTGTGAGATTGTGTGCATGTGTGTGTATAAGTGTGTGTGTGTATAAGTGTGTGTGTGTGTGTTTCAGAACTTGTGTGTTCATTAAAAACACATTTTTCAGCTTTTAGCCCATCTACTATTACCAATTCACTCTATACTCTATACACTTTACAGTCACAACAGTTGCAACAGACTATTACTGTGGGCAGTATGTTTATGTCTTGTACCTATCATCTGTCCTCACATGTGTGTGTTTGTGTGTGTGTGTGTGTGTGTGTGAGTGTGTGTGTTTGTGTGTGTGTGTGCTTAAGTGTGTGTGTGCTTCTGCAGAGGAAGTAATGAGTGGGAGATAAGAAACAGGAGAGATGCTCTGTTGGAAGTTGGAAAACTGCTTTAATTTTTCTCTTTTATTCCTTCTTTTTCTACACTAATTAACACTATTAACACTATTAATTTTAACATACTTTCTTTTCTGATCCTTATTATTACCTTTTTTCCCCTTAATGTTAAATTACAATAGTTGTTCTTGTGGAGAACAGTGAACAGTTATCCCTAACCTGAGGATGTGGATAAATCTTTAGAAATTTAGGATTTTAGGACTTAACTAAACCTTATTTATTGAAATTTTATATATATTTTTATTGATACATATCTAATGCTTACTTTATGTAGGCCTTCAGCTCTTTGTACATGCCCTATGTTCTGATTGGCTGTTCTGTGTATTGTCTCATTCATTCATTCATTCATTCATTCATTCAAACAGTCCTGATTGCAACACCTCTTATAACTTCACTCTGAGTGGGTGGGGCTACACATCAATAGGCTAAAAAAAGCTGCACATTTAAATCAATCAGTAAAACTGGTTGTTTTTTTTGTTTGGTTTTTTTTTACATATATGGGTGTGCCACAGAATAAATGATGATATTTTAGTAAAGTGAACTTCATTGTTTTATTCTACAAACTACAGACAACATTTCTCCCAAATACTAAGTAAAAATATTGTCATTTAATTGCAGAAACTGAAAAATGGCTAAAATAGCAAAAAAAAACATTTTAAGAGTTAAGAAATCACAGTTTGGTGTTTTTTAATCACTTAATCATAGTTTTTTTCATGCATCTTGGCATCATGTTCTCCTCCACCAACCACTGCTTTTGGATAACTTGATGCTGCTTAACTGCTTGATTTAATGGCTTGTGAACATCCATCTTCCTTTTGATTACATTTCAGAGGTTTTCAATTTGGTAAAATCAAAGAAACTCATCATTTTTAGATGGTCTATAATTTGTTTTGTCCCAGAGCTGTATATATTATCTGGGTGATTGAAAGATATGTGGTTTAGCAAAGTTTAATATAAAACTCTGTGGGCTAAATGTCTTCAGAGGGGCAAAAGAGGAGGAAGACATATGAAAGAGAGAGAGAGAGAGAGAGAGAGAGAGGAAGAGAGAGAGATGAGTACCTGGCACCCACATCTCATTAATCCCTTAATGATACTGCTTCCTTCCGACCATGGGGCAGATATGACCAAGCACTTCCCAGCAAACCCGGCCACAAAATTCCCAACTAACTGAAAACACAACCCAAGAGAGAGAAAGAGAGAAATAGAGAGAGAGAGAGAGAGAGGCTGAGAGAGGGCGGGAGGAATGAAGGGAGGGATGGGGTCCAGACAAATCCACCCCGGCTCTGGGATTTTCTCCATTTCCCAATTCCGCATGATTTCTGTCCTGGGAGAGTAAAAATTGGGAAATGCTGTTAAACACCACCACTGGGAACGTTCTGGGTCTTGACGTTTCTCCCGATGAATGTTAGCAGATTTCAGAGCCCTGTTATTCTTCTCCTCTCGCTGCAGATCATGTTACTGGCCTGTGCCACGAGTGTTCTTCTCAAGCCAGACTTCTCCATCTGGCCTGTAACTTCCAGAGGTGAAAGTCCTTTAAAACGAGCCACGCTGGACACTGGCTATCATCCTGCCTTTTTCCCCCTTCCCTCAGAATAACTGGAATATCTGAAATTTCCTTTTCTAGAGAGAATTTGCCAGAGACGTCCTGTTTATTACATTGAACTGAACAAAGGAATGCTTAATATAAAGGTCAGATGGAGGGAGGGAGGGAGGGAGGGAGGGAGGGGTGAAGAAGTCCTGTGGGCTTCAACAAAATCAGTTGGATCGGCTCGTTGGAGGCTGAACACTGCTGTGGTCAATGTGGGCATCAGCCTCACTGTCTCTCTTCTCTTTTCTCTCATGAAATTTCTCACTTTTGATGTGGCTCAAGAGTTCACATGCCTTTAAGGCCTTTAAAATGATCTTAATAAACCCTGAATGCTTTTTCTATAAAACTCTATAACTCACTGAGTGCCTGAAGAGCCTGAAGAGCATTAAGTGACCATATTGGTTTGGAATCCAAGAGGCAACCAATATAAAAGAATTACGCAAAGTCGTGTGAGAAAAGGTCTTAATTATATTCATTTATAAGTATATTGACCATTGTTTTGACTTGGGTTTAGTGGTCTGGAAATTTTCTGACCGCTGGACTGTGGGATAAACTCAGTATTGTCACCCAATAATTTTCACTTTATTATTCCCACATTTATGCAACACAGTCACATTCATGACTGTCTATCCTCAAATTCGATATAGTAATATTAAATTAATTAGGATGGCATTATAGAAGCATAAAACTGGGGTGGATTAGGTGGCTTTACATTGGTAGCATTGATTAACTTTACTTTAAAACAGCTAGAATTTGATCTTTATTAGGTTTTCTTGTTAGAACTTGGGTCTTCTAAGTTTGACTTTTAGTGGTCTGCATTTTTCTGACCACTGAATTGTTGAATAACCCCAACATTTTTAAATCAGGCTTGTTTAAGAGCATCATTTTTACTTTATTAGTCCCACATTTATGTAAATAGATGTAAATATTTATGTGGCATTCATGACTGTCTATCTAGTAAAAAATGAATTAAGATGGCATTACAGAAGCATAGAAAATGGGCCGGATTGGGGGACATTGGGAGAACTACCCAATTTATATTTGACCCCTATTAATATTATAAAATGATAATGTGAGATGCTTTTCTGTTGTTATTTTACTATTTTCCCAACTAGCAAATGTATATTTGGTAGTTGCTTTGTTAGCATTGATTAACTTTAGTTTAAAACAGCTAGAAATGTATCTTTATTCGTTTTTTTTTTTATCAGAATTTGGGTCTTTTAAGTTTGACTTTGGTTTAGTGGTCTGGAAATTTTCTGACCACTGGACTGTGGGATAAACCCAAAAATAAGTAGCACAGTGACATTCATGACTGTCTACCTTCATATTCGATAGAATAGTACATAAATTAATTAAGATGGCATTACAGGAACTTAGGGGGACATCGGGGAACTACCCAATTTAAAAGCCTAATAGCTATAGCTAGTGTGAATTAACATAATAGAACAAGGTAAATACTGTATGTTGATCTTGGTTTTTGCTTAATCAATTGGATAGTAAGTTATTAATAAGATAATATGACAATGTGAGCTGCATTTCTGTTGGTTTTTCACAATTTTCAAAACTAGCAAATGTACACTTGGAAGTTACTTTGGTTGCACTGATTGACTTTAGTTTAAAACAGCTAGAATGTTATCTTTATTTGTTTTTTTAGGTCAGAATTCGGGTCTTCTAAGTTATATATAGTGAAATTTACTGGGTCTAGAGTTTAGTAACTATAACTAAAAGCTAACCAAGTTTGCTAACTTGCATAGCAAAGTCTCATTTGTTGGAAAGCCAAATGGCCCCAATTGGCTTTGGATAGAACATTTGGAAGGAAAAAGCCTTTTGCTCTTATTGTTGATTCATGCATGTGATATTTTTGGTTTTCTAGCAATTTCTGGGAGACTTGGGTTCAATTCCAGGTCTGGGTAACTAGTCTCTGCTACACCAATAAGAGTCCTTGGGTTAGACTCCTAATACTACATTGGCCCATGTAGTATCTGCAAATCTGCAAATCAATAAAATATGTAATTTTTGAGTCTGAATTTGAGTATAATGGAAAATCAGACAGTGGAAAAGTCCCTGTAGATCAGCACGAGGTTGGAAGTCAGACAGGATTGTGATTGGAGGGAAACGTTGTGTGTTTTGAGAGCACATGTCAGGGTGTTGATGGTTTTAAAAGGGGCACACATGTTCTAAATGTCGCGTAACCATATAAATACCTCCACTGATTCATTACTGGCGGCCCCTGGAGGAAGACCCCTGAGGACGTGTGGATGGATAGAGGTAATTGGAGGAGGGGAATGCACAGAAAGAATTGGAGCTTCTTCAAAAATGAATACGAGCCTTATTAGAGCAGTTGTTGGATCTACAGTAGATAACTTTTAAAGCTGGGAAGAAAAGCTTAAACTAAATGTGTATTAAAAAAGCAAGGGAAGGATATTATGTACCATTATTTTATTTATTTAACAGTGAATCTAAAGCAATAAAGCATTTTATTTTGTTATTTATATTTTTGGAAAACTCCTTTTGGTCCTTTCTCCGTCCAATAAAAAACAAGTATCTATAAAACAGCAACTTTACAAGAGAGATTAAAAAAAAGTTTAATCTTAACAATGGAATCAATGTAAAAAAAAGTTTATTTTAGGTCATTTTGAAGTATTTCTGTTGTTTTTTTCATCAAGAAATTTTGGCACATTGTAAGGCAATGTTAAAAAATCTGTATTAAACTAAAAATTGACAAAAGAACAGCGATGAACAGCGATGATATAGTCATATATTTAAACTCATAAATTGATATTAGTTTAGATTAAGGTTAAAGCATTTTGAAAACTTAAAAAATAAGAGTTTTTAGAGGAATGCTGTAGAAAAATCAACTTTTTTTCCTAAAGAGTGTTGATTAAATCTGAAGAACCATTCAAAATCTTAAAAAGTGTATTTTATTCTTATTTTTAAACCAATTTAAAACATCTGAAACCTGATATTTTGCTAAATTTGCGTTCTCTTTCAATTAAAAAGATTATTTTAACAAACATGTAGTGATTAAGTTCTAAAAACTCTCTTTCTGCACTTTTATTTTATATCAGCTATCTTTAAAACATCTTTCAAACCCAATTTTAACCCAATTTCAGTCTTCAGGAAGGTAGATCTTCAGGAGCACAGTTCTGTTGCTTAAGACAAGCCTACAGTTTCCAAACCACTAAACTCCAGAACAGCTTCATTACCTGTCTCTCTCTCACTCACTTTAGATTCCATGTTATTTCCTCCCACGTCTCTCCTGTAATCAGCGTGTATAAACTCTTCAGGGTGGGGGGGTGAGGTGATGTGGAGGGATGAGGGGAACGGCTACATCCCTAAAGGTATAGAGCCATTAATCACAGTGACGGGGAATACTACAGTACAAATATTATACTTTTCATTCCAGCAGACTTGAAGACGAAATTAGCCGTATTTTTCCCTCAGGGGGGTTATAACATGTGATCACAACTGTAATTACTGTGTAATTACAACATGTAACAAACGAATTATACAGTACTATATGTTACAGTACATGCAGAACTTGTATGATCTACAGCATCTGTAGAATTTCAGATAAAATTTATGTTTTTTTAAGGAGACTTATAGTTTTATACAGTTTAGATTTATATAAAAGACAACGCACTGAACCCAATTCAATTCAATGTCCATTAGCTTCTATTATAAATGTGATAATGTGATCAAAATGCATCAAAATTAGAATAAAATACTTCAGTATGTATTTAAAGAGTCAGCCATCATTAAATCTTTAAATCTTTAGTAAATCAAAGAGGTTTGTTTAGCACAACATAGGCAATAATGCCTTTGTAAAAAAAAATTTAAAAAATGGAAAAAGATTATTTAACTTCTTTTTACCATTATACCAATTATACCAATTTGTTTGTTCAACAATTCTACTTAATATCTTGAGTTCCAAGTAAATAAACATATTTTAAATTACATTTGACTTAAATAATAAATATTTTTATATAAATATTCAATTAAAAAACAGACCAACAACAAGAACAACAATATTTGTGTTTTATTGTAAATGAAACATGTAAATATAACAGGCATGTCACTTGTAACTGCAATATTCTTAAGCAATTCAACAAAAAAAATATCATAAATAAATCAGAAATGATGCCTATTCTCAGCCTTATACACTGTAAGCCTGGATACAGTGAATTTGCTTTAATTATTTGAGTAAACCAGTTGAATTAAGATTTTTAAGTAATGTTTACTAACAAAACTTGAGTTAAGTAGACTAAAAACTGGTGGACACACCCAGTATGCAAATAGATTGTCCCAGAAGCCAATAGAAAACAAGCTGCCAATGGCAACAGACTAAACTCTGTTATTATAAGTAGATTTAACTCAAACATCTCTGTTTAAATGTATATGAGGTCACAAATGTTAACCTAAATTAAAATATCAAATTTCACATAAAACAGAATTTAATTTCTTTGAGTTAAAACGAATGGCGTGTTTACAGTGTGAATACAAAAAATCTGTACATGCTCCTTAAGATATGCTGCTTAAGATAGCAGGTTAATCTGCAGGTTTTTCTGAATTTTGTGATTTTTTAAAGGGTTTTAAATGGGTTTAGAAGTCAGTCCGTGCTGGTACCTATTAACTCTTGTGTGGTGTTCATTTTTTCAGTTTTCATTTTTCATCAAATGATACTAAAAAATATTTTTTCTAACTCAAACTCATTGGCATTGGCTCATTTTTTGTGAAAAACATATATCAAAACACATTTTCGATAAACACACACTGTACACCCCCCCCCCCCCCCGCCCCCTACACATTTATATTACATACAGTATGTTTGGCCAAGGGCTAATAAACATTGCTTCATTTGTAAATTTGAAACTAAACAAATTTTCTACTCATATCTTGAGTTTAATTCATTTTCTTTTACATTTTATTAAAAAACTAATAAAAAAAAGAGTAGCACTTTTTAAAAGAAATGTAACATAAGAAAGGTAAAGGGCAAATATTAACCATGTAAGCTGTTTATATTGCTTGCAATTTAGGTGAAGCGAGCATGTGTAAAGCATTTTAATGTAAAATTGCTTAATTTTGCTGAATTAAATACAAGTAACAAAGTAAACGAGTAACAAAAATATGAACACCACACAAGGGTTAATTTCCACTCGTACTTGTTTCACCTGAGGAGAGCTGGTCAGTTCAGACCTGGTCTGATGTAAAAAGTAATGGAAAAAGGAAAGGAAAAAGGGAAAGTGAGGGTAAACTATAGCTGCACAGCCCCCTCTCTCTCTCTCTCTCTCTCTCTCTCTCTCTCTCTCTCTCTTATTGTAGGTCTGGGGTCGAGGTGATGCTTTGGCCAATTTTCTTTACAAGGCCAGGCACGTTTCAGACTGGAAAAAGCCAGCAGAGCAGCTTTGTTGGCTTTAACACACATGTGGCCTTGATTCGATCAAGCTGTCTCCAGAGTCCACAGAAGTGAAGTGCTTTCCACTAGGGTGGAGGAACTGTAATGATCTATGATAAGGAATAGATAAATGGAATACAGAGATTATAAGTGTTTATTCTGTATTGACAGCAGAGTTATATCACTGTATATGGTATACTGTGTGCACTGTAAACCCTTATAAGTTTAATTTATTATTAGTTAACTCTATGTGAGGAAAGAGTGCCATCTACCCACCTAAAGAGAGCCGGGCCAATGTGCCCTCTCAGGGCTCTGGCAGCTGATGGCAAGCTGCATAACCGGGATTCAAACCAGCGATCTCCCGATCATAGTTGATTATATTTTCCATTAAAATAGCAATTAGGATTTTCCATAGTAACCTCATGCCTACGACCACAGCACAGCAGTGCCAATATTACGTGTGTAATAATGTGTATTTTCGAATCACTGGGCTTATTTATTTATTTGTGGGACCAGGTCTTTGCTTGCTCCGCCAATTGGAGACAAGCTCCCAGTGGTGTATAATGACTATGCACTTGGTTTGTATTTGGTTTGTAAGCGCTGCATCTTTGCTTGGTTACCTGTATATGGCGGAGTAATACATGGAGAGCTCTTAAAACACCTCTCAGCCAATCACATTGCACGGTCGGAACTAACTGTGGTATATTTTGAGGATTTCTATTCGAGCATTACATAGGTTTAGCCTCCTAAGCTCCAAGCCTAATTTTACCAATTTACCAATTCCAAACTCAAATTTTAAGGCTTTTTACTATAATATTAAACAATTCAAAGGCAGTTTTATGAATTAATATTACTTAGAAGCCTTTACTAAATTAATTTAAAACACTGAAAATTATTCAATTGAACATGTAATGGTCAAAATATGGTAAAAACCAGGAACAATTTTTGGCCTTTTCAAATTTTCTATTTTATTTTTTTTATTTTCAGATCCATAAAATAAAATATTTATATGGATGAATTGTTTTTTGCAGTTCTATATTTAGTTATAAAGTGTTTACAATCATCATATACAATTATAAACTGCTCCCTTTCACTGGTTAGATATTATAGTGATCTGAACCTGGTGTGGTCCTTTTTTCTCCAAAAGACTGGAAACTTTATAAGAATAAAAACTACTAATTTTATAACTTTTGGAGTAAAGAAGCTGTTTCTGTATATTCTACTTCTAAAGGACAGAGGACAGTGTTTCTTCAAGAAACCTATGTAATGCTCGAATAGAAATCCTCAAGATATAGTTGTATAATATCAGGTAGAAAATGTGCCAAAAGGCCTGCCTGTAAAGATTAAACCTACCAAAGGTTTTTCACACATACATAAAATCTCCTTTATCTAAAAATGGTTATGTATGGAACCAAAACTGGTTCTTCTATAGCATTGCTTAATTAACCCTTTGGAACATAACTATATTTTTTACGAGTGTAAATGGTACAAAATGGTAGGAGTGGGGGCTCTAACTATGTTAGTAAATAAAATCATTTTCAATAAAACCATTAAAATAAGATATCTAAAGATGGGCATGTCTTAATTAGAAAAAAATGAATTAAATTCAAAAGAGTTACACAGGCTTTAAAGTTTTAAGGGATGATATCTGATCTTGGAAAGAACTTGGAGTATCCAGCAGCCATTCCATAAATCAGTGGATGTCTTTCAGTATTAGGTCATGCTGACTGAGCAGCAGACCCAGCCCAGTCACAGCATGCCTGCTCTACTGCCATGGTGTATTTTCATATCAACAATGACAAGGCAACCCGAGGTCCTCCAGATCATTTTACCTTTCATCAGGGTCTCCACCTAACTGCACTGACAGAATGTGGCTGAATTTCAGAGGTATCACACCCAGCGAAAGCCCTGCGAGCACAATCATTCCTAAAGACTCGTGGGTGGGGAGGTGGTGGTCAAAAAGCCATGGCAGGAATCCATTCATTTGGGAAGGATGCAAAGTAAAGCAGTGCTGGAGGCTTCAGACTCTTGTCTCAACCTGTTTGTTGATGGGGAGACCACTCATCGAGCTCCAGGTGCACAGGCTGAGAAGATCTCTATGAGTTCCATCAGTTTACTGAGACTTTGAGGACAAGAACCAAGAATATATCTATCTATTCCTAAAGGGATGCATCAGTATAATGAGAAGTGAATTGAGAATTGGATTAAGGCAGCAAGTTATAGTCTGATCAGTGATGGTATAGTTACTTTGAAAAAGTAATCTGATAACTGATTTCTGATTACTCCTTTAAAAAGTAAAAACTTAGTTACTTTGCAAGTTACTTTGTTAGTTATTCTATTCATTTAGTCAGTTTAGTTTAGATAGTAAAACAAGAGACCACTTAAAATCATAAGTTTCTTCAAATGTTACCAAATTAAAAACCTGTGGAATATAATCAAGAGGAAGATGGATGATCACAAACCATCAAACCACCAAACTGAACTGCTTGAATTTTTGCACCAGGAGTAAAGCAGCATAAAGTTATCCAAAAGCAGTGTGTAAGACTGGTGGAGGACAAAATGATGCCAAGGTGCATGAAAAAAACACTGTGATTAAAAGCCAACCAGGGTTATTCCACCAAATATTGATTTCTAAACTCTTAAAACTTTATGAATATGAACTTGTTTTTTTTTTTTTTTTTTTGCATTATTTGAGGTATGAAAGCTCTGCATCTTTTTTGTTATTTTAGCCACTTTTCATTTTCTGCAAATAAATACTCTAAATGACAATATTTTTATTTGGAACATATACCTATAATATATATAAAAATATAATATTTTTTTCTCATAAATAAAACACAGGAATTCCCTTTAATAGCTGTTTAAGCTAGCTGTTATCCATGGCTGTTATTCTAGCTCCTATCCATGCAGTTTAATGCTATAATATCAGAGGGGTGACTTACTTGTCGCATAGGCCACTCCCCGAAATGCAAGAAGAAAGCAAAAATATATCTTTTTACTAAGGAAAATGACAAAAAATAATACTTTATTATACCACACTTAGTTCCGACTTTGCAATGTGATTGGCTGAGAGGCATTCTATGAGTGCCGTTATCAGCTGGTAATGCACTGTAACCGAAGCTCTCCATGTATTACTCCACCACATACAGGTAACCTAGCAACGATGCAGCGCTTACAAACCAAACAGCACAAACACAGATACAAACAGAGCAGCAATGGAACTATTTTAACTGGTGGAGTTTTAATAACCAAACAGATCCTATTTTCTCCATTGATACAGTGATAATGGAACTGTGGTATAATCACAATAATACATTTGAGGTTCGTGCTATAACATGTAATTTTGTCACTGCTGTGCTGCGGTCATAGGCACGAGGCCACAGGCCAATATTACATTATATTATTATATTATAATGTTATAGCACGAACCTCGAGTGTATTATTGCTTAAGTATCTTGGATAAGTAACTTTTATCTGATATTTACAGGATTGGAAATAGCAAGAGTCTGAATGTTACATACCTGTGAAATTGCGTATACAGTGTGTTATATTATACATATATATATATATATATATATATATATATATATATATATATATATATATATATATATAGTTTCCTGCTTGCATTGGTTGAGAGGTAATTATAAAAATGCAGGTTTTTAAATAACCAATACTAATTTATCATGCCTGCAACTTTTAATTTGGACAGTATTAATTAATGGGGTCCCAGTTTCCAGCTCGTTTCTCTTAGGGATAAATGATGTTGTGAGTTTTAGGAACTCAGGCTCACAGGTCACATTGTTGGAGATTTTCCCGCTGTTTCCATTTGTCATTTTGAACGTGTCTAAAGCCAGCAGGGGTTTGGAACTGGATACATGTGGGACTCTGATTAACCTCGTACTGTTGGAGGGGAAACAGAGGTACTCGGCTTCGTCCAAATGATTAAGTCAGTGTTTTGGAGCCATGCTGGACCTTTTCATGAAGAAGAGTACACATGTTTTGGATCTGTGAGCTGAGATTAAGGATTGGCTCATGCTGTGATTTCTCTGATACTTCTTAGAGAGACAAGTCGATGAAACCTTTACACATCTCTTGTGTTGAATAGAATCTACATAAATATCAGTTGGGTGGTTTAATGTATATAATCTTCTGCAATCATGCACATACACACAGCATACTCTCAACCGGAAACAATCGTCCACCTAGAAGACTGCATCCAGAACTAACCTTCTTACCTTCGGATCAAACAATGTCATTTTTTGCTGATTTGAACAGATTATCTATTGGACATTCATTGCTCATTTGCTGGTAACCATCTTATTGCTAGTTATTAACTTGTTACTAACTAGTTATCTAACACAAGAAACAATTGGAATTAAAGTTTGTTCCAAACTTGTTCCACTTGATCTGTTTTGTTATATTTTATGATAGAGATGCATATTCAGAAACTGTTGGTTGCAGGTTAGAGCCACTGCTAGCAGGAGCTCATTAACGTAGTGTTGAGCATCCAATTTAGGTCCTACCAGTAATGAACTAAGTAAGTAAGTAAGTAAGATTTATTTGTTAAACACACATTTTGAACAATTTAATGTAATCTGGCATCATATGAAATTGCACCCCATAAAATTAAACTAGGCCTTCTGGTTTGTCACACATGACAACAAACCATTGCTCCTGGTTATGAGCACAGATTCAATGTTTTGAGAAAATTAAAAATCTAAATTATAATAAAGCACTTTCTTTAGAAGAGTCATCCATTATGATGTCTCGGTAACACTTTTCTTGAATGGTCCATTTGATGGCCTCTTTGATGCTCAACTGACATTTAACTAACACTCAACTACATGTCTATTAAATGCAAATGAAATAAAAGGTGAAAGTAAATGATTCTCTATTGAATATAACCCTACATCCAACTCTAATCCAAACGCTTATCTTAATATTTTAGGATTGGGTTTAGGGTTAGATTTTAAGCTTAGGCTAAGGTTAGGGTTAGGTGTGGGGTTAGATTTTAGGGTTGATTAAGGGTTAAGGTTAGGTTCTATTTTGAATCATTTACATTCAACATAGGGTTAAGTTTAATTTAATGGACATTCACTTCAGTGTTAGTTGAATGTCAGTTGAGCATCAAAAAGGCCATAAAATGGACCAACCAAGTAGTGGATAGTGTTACCGATGTCTCTTCAGAAAACCCAAGAGGTATGTGTAGCACAAGTTGATTCATTGGTTATCTCCAGAGAAAAGATTTAAAAAACTGTGCTTGATCCTCCAGTATGATATACCAGCATGATTTTATATATACAAGTTGAATGTTGACTGTTTAAAACCTGCTTGAAAATAATATTTTGAGAGTTAAACAGTAAAGAGCAACAGCACAGTTGCATCATGGGTCTAGCCTGCTGATGAGGTTGTCAAGTTCAAACCCCATAGCTTTCCAGAGGTCACCATCTAAGAGTTTTGGTGGCTTTACTGTAATTACACTGTACTGAGAGAGTACCAAGAGAAAGAGAGAGAGAGAGAGAGAGAGAGAGAGAGAAAGAGAGAAGTGAGATTGTTTAAACCTGACATGACCCTGAATCTTACTTACCCAGCAATTTTCCTTTCATTCAAATGGCTCCAGCTCTGCCTAAGACTTTGTGTGTGTCTGTATGTGTGTGAATGTGAATCTACCATATTTTTCGGACTATAAGTTGCAACTAAAATACTTTAATTTTACCAAAAATCATCAGTGCGTCTTATAATCTGATGCATCTTATATATGAATTTTATCAGTCAGGTATTAAGGAGCAGTAAAGCCACTCTGCTGAAGTACAGAGTTATACAAGAGTTTTACTAAAGTTTCTCCAGCACCGAGACTGGAGCAGCATTAGCATTAGCTGCTAAGGGTGCTAAGCGCTAGCTCTTTTGCTGTTCAGATACTAGTCTGGCTAGCACTGCTGGAACATCATTATGGTATTAGCCACTAACCATGCTAACTATCAGTCTGTAGTCTGCGTGCTTACTCTGTTAAAACAAGATACGTTGGACGAACCGCTTGATGGCTTATCGGAACACTTAGGGTTCCTCAGAATAGCGCTGTCAGTCGCTAGTAGTTAGCAGCCAATGCTAATGCTCAAGCCTTAGTTCTGGAGAAATTTTAGAATCTAAGCTAAACCCTTCTGGTATGTTCATTTGTCAGGAACAGCAATGGTGTTCCCGTGTCAGTTTGATCTGGTGCATGTTTAATTATCCAATTAATATCCAAAAAATGAAATATTCAAAATCATTATTATTCAAAAAATCCAAAAAAGCAGTGTGAAGAATTTTTTTACTAACTACAATGCTAATTATTCTATATCAATATTTAGTGCAATGATGTTGCTTACCTCTAACAGGAAATGCTTCAATCAGGATAATCACTCATTTTTTGAAAAAACAAAAACAAAAAAGACATGTTCAAACTTGTTTTAATGTTTCACTAATTTACTAACTTTAAAAGACCAACATATTAAACATATTAATAACATTAACATAACATTGAATTTTGATTTAGTTTTTGTTAATTGTAGGCGGTCATATGTTGATTACACTAATTAAGACATGCAGAAGAAGTTTTATACTGAAAAAAATACTTTTAACTATTTTTCCTAGATCTTCAAACTTTTAAATTTGACCCATAACTTAACAGGAGGGTTAATGTAAGGGTAATCTGTGTAGATTAACATCCAGCGCTTAAGAATTACAGTTGTTTACTTAGTTTAACTTTACTTAATTTAGTTAACCAATCGCTACCACCCAGCGACGAAAACTGCTGAATTAGAAGGAAATTTTAACGAAACCCTTGTTCCTTACTAGTGTTACTTAATGCAATGTATAATCCAGTGTGCCTCATGTATGAAAATCAGAAGTGGAAAGTAATTAATTACATTTACTCAAGTTACTGTAATTGAGTAGATTTTGTGAGTAATTTGTCATTTTTAAAGTAGTTTTTAAAATAGGCAATTTTACTTTTACTTAAGTACATTTTGACACAGGTAATCTACTTTGCTACATTGGAAAACTCCCCATTACTGAGTAAAAAATAAAATGCTGGGGAAAAAACAATTGTCTGAATTAAGTATTTTTATCATTAAACAATCTGCTTAAATGTTAAAAATACATGTAAATAGCAGTTAAAGCATAGTGATTGCAAGTTAAAAAATAATAATGAACTGTAAAACTATAAAAGTACAGTTTAAAGTCATCTATATGACCATAACCTTTTAACAGTAAAGAAATAAAGAAAATGGATTATAGAAACCTATACCACTTGATCTTAAAAATATTTTATAGGGGGTCTGAACAAGTACTGCCTGAAAGATCCAAATTAATATGTGGAATAATAGTTCATTAAAAACAATTTAATTTATCATTTGTTTTTACTTTTTTACATAAAATAATTTAAAGTAACTATGAAACTTTGTCATTTCATACATTTTAAATTGAGTACTTTTTTACTTTTACTTGAGTAGATTTTTAAATGGGTACTAGTAGAATGTTAGCAAAGGTACTTTTACTTAATTACAATTTTTCAGTACTTTTTCCAGCTCTGATGAAAATACACCAGAAATTAGACGTTTATTGACAGTGCGCTTTATAATACAGTATATTTATGTGTGTGTATGCATCAAGTGTGTGTGTGTGTGTCTGTGTCTGTGTCTGACTCTGTGGGTTGAGGACAGTTTTATTCTCCTTGACTAAAGACAAAAACAATCAAGACAAAAGAGCTTCTTCAGCCAGGTCAAACGCTATAACCCGGACCACCTCACCCCCAGGGGTCTCTATTAAAGAGTGATCAGTTGTGGATCAGGTATTTCCAGCCCTGCAGGATTTACTGCCAGCTCTAATCTAATCCACCTGACACAACTAATGAACTTCTTCAGCAGCGTCTGGCTGCTGGATTTGATTAGCGCTGGAGCTTAACTCCGCAGGCTGGCTGCTTTCCTGGGGCAGGTTTTAACACTTTCTTACATTCTTTCATAGATATTTAATGCTGACGGGGTAGAATTGGGTTTTATGCATGAAATATCATTTTTGACAGGCTGGCATCATTTGAAGTATTATTGATAGTAAGCCAATATTCTGTGATTAATAAAAAGGTTTTTGACATTTTTGAACCCTTCAAAGTTTTTGCAATTGCTGACACTGCAAGCATTGTGTAATCGCTGGATGAAACTGCTGGTACTTCATTTAAAATTGTAATAGATACCACGTTTATGTTTATAATAGACATGAACAATATATAAAGTTTGAGAATTGTCAAGACAGAGCATGCAATGTCAAGCCATGCTTTCATTTATACATGCCTCTTGATACAAAAATAAATGGGCGCAGAATTACTGTTTTAAAGTATATTTAATTGAAATATTATTTAATATCATGGAATATCATCAAAACTCTGGTAAAAAAAAAAATCTATATTTTCAAACATCACGATACATTTTACAAGATGTAAAGTTGCAATACACAGTTCCTTTTCCCAAAATCATGTATCTCTAGCATAAAAAGAAAGGTTTGTTTTTTACATTTTGTAATCCTTCTTTTGTTGTTTGACACTGGACCAATGTTCAACAAAGTTCATACCCAAAACTGTGTCTAAAAATGTCTCAAGCTTATAATGTATATCATAATTATCACACAAAATCTTGGCAATGCAGACGCACCTTGTATACACACTCTCTTCTTATGCGCACATGAACACACAGCAGTGCACAAACCCAACTTTTCCATCAACAATAAACAGAATACAAAATAAAATAACATTTAAGTTATTGCTGTTCACAGTGTAAAGAAGCAGGTCAGTTTACTTTGGAAAAATCCAGGTAGATGCACCATTAAAACAGCAATCTGCCAAAGTCAGAGCGCACCTGTTTCTTAAAGGTAATGGAAAGAGATATGCTGATTGATTTATTTCATGTTACGTCTAAACAAAGCCATGATTAATTAAGATAATTAGTACAGGACTTTTGAGTGTTTTGAGCCATGCAAGGTGTACTTTTCCTGTGGTTATGATAGCAAAGATATACTGACATGCTCTAAATCAAGCTGCAAAGTGCACAGGTGATGGCTCCCCTACTAATTGCTATCCATCTACCCATCCATCCATCCATCCATCCATTCTTACTTCCTTTAAGTTAAAAGCCAGTATTAAATACATTGATTTGAGTCTGATTTAAATCTATCTATCTATCCATCCATCCATCCATCCATCCATCCTTTCTTCTTTTAAGTTTAAAGGCAGTATTAAATACATTTATTTTATTCAAATTTAGAGCGTTTCTATTGGTGCAAAATATCTATCTATCTATCTATCTATCTATCTATCTATCTATCTATCTATCTATCTATCTATCTATCTATCTATCTATCTATCTATCTATCTATCTATCTATCTATCTAGCCCTATCTAGCCCTGAAGCTTGTCTCAGTTCATTAAATTCCTTCAGTTCTTCAAACTCTTTACCCACTCTCTCTCTTTGGTGCTCTGCAGGTCACTGACAGCATGAGGCTGGCCTGTCTCACCCTGCTCCTGGTGTCTGTCTGCTGGGCTCTGCCCTTCCGCCAGTCGGGCTTCCTGGACTTCATGATGGAGGACGAGGCCGGCTCGGCTGATCTTCCAGAACTGGGTCCACCCAAAGAAGTTCCACCTGAGGTACCTGTTGGCCCAATGTGCCCCTTCCGATGCCAGTGCCATCTACGCGTGGTGCAGTGCTCTGATCTGGGTAAGCCCTACTGATTATTACAGTATTTCCCTCTTTACCACAATCATGTTCTACATAAACCTTTAACTGTAATAAATCAGTGTATTGATGTGGACATTGACCCTGTGTGGCCGAGTCTGTGGTGGTTTTGAGGAAGTTAAATGAAGCAACAGATGTAGTCAATCATAAAATGAAGATTTTTACATTTTAATCAATCTTATTGTAATATAGAGCTCTGGAAAAAAATTAAAGTCCACTTCCGTTTCTGAATCCCATTCTCTGATTTTTGTTTGAGTAAAATGAACAAAATGTTGTTTTATTCTATAAACTACAGACAATATTTCTCCCAAATTCCAAATAGTATCATTTACAGTATTTATTTGCAGAAAATGAGAAATTACCGAAATAGCAAAAAGATGCAGAGCTTTCAGACCTCAAATAATTAACCCTTAATCAACCCTAAAATCTAACCCTACACCTAACCCTAACCTTAACCCTTAATCAACCCTAAAATCTAACCCTACACCTAACCCTTAATCAACCCTAAAATCTAACCCTACACCTAACCCTAACCTTAACCCTTAATCAACCCTAAAATCTAACCCTACACCTAACCCTTAATCAACCCTAAAATCTAACCCTACACCAAACCCTAACCCTAACCTTAACCTAATCTTAAAATCTAACCCTAAACCCAATCCTAAAATAGTAAGATAAGTGTTCGGATTAGAGTTGAATGTAGGGTTATATTCAATAAAGAAGTTTATTTGCATTTAATAGACATTTAGTTGAATGTTAGTTGAGCATCAAAGAGGCCATCAAATGGACCACCCAAGTAAAGTGTTACCAATGCAAATACTTAATTTGACCACTGTGCTTCAATTAGCCAATCATATGGATTTATAGCTATATATATATAAATTATGAGTTTCTTTGATTTTACCAGATTGTAAACCTCTAGAATATAATCAAGAGGAAGATGGATGATCATAAGCCATCAAACCAAACTGAACTGCTTGATTTTTTTGCACCAGGAGTAAAGCAGCATAAAGTTATCCAAAAGCAGTGTGTAAGACTGGTGGAGGAGAACATGATGCCAAGACGCATAAGTGTTACCTTTGAATTAAGTTGAATTGAATCTATTGAATTGAATTGAATATGCTAGCCATTAAACTGCAGGTCTGAGAAATGAAATTTCACTAACTTTAGGAACGGAACTAAAGCATCTCAGCAGTCAGATGAGGAGATGAGGAGATGAGTCAGGATTAAAGACCTTCTCCAGCTTGATCTGCCCATCGTCTCGTTGTCGTTTTAATAAGGAGGCTGTGTGAAGACCACTGTTAAAGTTCTCGCATGCTGTGAACCGCAGTTCACATCCGTTCACAACCAGGCACCGGCCGCAGGACGGCAGCCTCGTTTTCCTAATTACTTCCACAGACTCGTGTGTGTGTGCGTCTGTCTGTCTGCCTGTCTGTCTGTTTTTCTGTCTGGATCTTCACGGTCTGTTTTTGCTGCAGACGTGGCTCATCCTCAGCGTGAAAGAGGAATTCTTTACTGAACTGTTCCATCATGAAATGCACTGTGCTTTGTTTCCATGCAATTATAAAGATTTACGTCTGAGATTAATTTAATTCTCCAAGACTTTTCCTTTTTGTTTTCACTGGATTTTAGCTGTGAGGAGTCTTTGTGTTCTACTGAAACAGACACAAAGACTTCTTCTTCACAAAGATCCTCAACTATCTCTTTAGAAGCTCTTTAGTGGTTACAATCTTCATTTTTAAGGTTTTAGCTCTAATTGTAGTCATGGGTTGTATTGTGTATTGTTTGTTGTGGATGGAAAAGCAATTGTGCAATTGTGTGAAAAAAAGTGTGAAAAGTATCTCCATTCATTACTCTGTAGGTACAAGTATAGATAAGAATAGTGTTTAATAAAATACTTCTGTAGAAATTTAACAAGCATCAACTCAAGCTTATTACTCTTTACTTTAAGCAAAAGTGTAGTAAAAGTACTGGTTTCAAAACTACTTATTACTTTAAGTATTAAAGTAATACTACACTGTAAACCCATACGTTGTTTTACATAAAATTTTATATCAGTCATTTTTGAGTTTGAACATTTGTGAGCACATGTACTGTTCTATTCAAACTGAGATCTTTGAGTTGAACCAACTTATAATAATCAATAAGAGTTTAGTCTGTTTTGCCATTAACAGCTTCTTTTCCATTGGCTTCTGTCACAATAAATTTGCATACTGGGCGTGTCCAACAGTTTCTGGCTAACACTCACCATCAGTGTGTAGTGATTCCCCCTGGGCTACCTTACAAATATAATAATACAATTCCCCATTACTTACAGTACAGTATAACAAAAATAAAAATCAGCTTCCCCTTTAGTTGTAATAACTTGATGTTTTAAGTTAAGCTAACTTAATTTTTATTCCCCATTACTTAACTTTTTTAAGGCAACCGGTTTCCTCTTTTTTTAAAAGTAAATTCAACTTATCCTTACAGCTTACAGTGTTTTACACTACCACCTCCCCAAACATATTTATTTTTAAAAAGCTATAATGACTATAATGCTAAAATATGAAAATGTTAATGTTGATAATATAATTTAGGATGCACTAGTCTGCTTTTTGTTTCAGCTGCATATACAGTATGCCCGTATATGAAAATGAATGTATTTTAAATACAGAACAATGTAAATATATATTAAAGTTAAATTTTATGTCTGGAGTTCTCTTGAGTCTCTGCACGGATCATCTTCATACTAGGCTACATACATCTGCTATGTCCTACTATGCTGGAGGTGTAATGCATAACCCTCATATAAACCAATAGGGAGTTGGAATGGTATATGTTTTTTTTTTTAATATGTTTCTCTACATCCAATCACAATCAGATTCACTCTATCTGGATGGAGAGATTTATCTGGATAGGGGTTTCATTGAACGATGAGAAGCAACGAGAAGTAACGAGGCTATTTTTATTTAAATGTAAGGAGTAGAATGTTCAGATAATTGTGTTAAAAGTATATAGGATATAGATAACCTCAGCTCGTGACGTGATGATTCAGGGGTGAGCTACAGTACATGTAAACTGATTGTCACTGTGGAAGGAACATTCCAGATTGTATGAATGATAGTCAGTCTGGAAGTGGGCTGATTCCATTACCAGTTCTCTTTGAGGAATAGAGAAAAATCATGCTTGTGGCAATCTGACGTTCTGCACATCCCATCCTTTCTGGGGCAGCTAAAAGATTGCAGATGTTCAGATGGACAGATGTTGAGGAAGGGCAGCTTCCATTATTTCATAAAGTAACACTGCATTCCCCAAAGGAAAGAGAGAAAGAGAGAGAGAGAGAGAGAGAGAGGGAGAGAGCTAGAGCCTGCAGCGCTCATCTGTTCTACAGACCTTTTGGCAGGGCTTGTAAAGAAGGAGGGAGGAAAGAGAGCAGAGGAAGGGGAAAGGGAATTGGGGAGGAGATTGGAGGAGCGGAGGAGGGGGTGGACTGGCCTGTTCTCCATCTAAACACACCTATTCTTCACAGTAAAAAAACTGCGAGCCTCGTTTACACAGCTCTGAGAGTGTGTGGAAAACAGCACTGGAAACAGAGCAGGGGTCTGAGCTGTACTGATTTTAATGGAGCTTACTCGCTGAGGAAATGTACGGAAGCCCAGAGCTGTTTGTGTGTGTGGTTTGCATTGTTGAAAAGACTTTTTTTTTATCTTGTATTGCATTGAAATTGATTAAATTCAATTAATATTTATTTATATGGAGCTGTTTTATGACAAAGGTTGTCACAAAGTAGTTTTACAGAGTGAGATACCAAGCCTCCAAGCCTCTTTTAAGTAACACCAAGGCACCAGAAAAGTACCTCAAACTAATAGAAGGAAAACTTTAGAGCAGGGGTGTCCAAACTTTTTTTGTTGGGGGCAGAAGGAGAAATATATTTGAAGTCAAGGGCCACAGACTCTGTAATAAAACAAATAATGAAATATACCACTTTAAATAATACATTTTCCTGATTATTTCATTTACACACCATTTTACTTGACTTACTATCTTTATCTTTGACAGTGTTGTGTAAACTAAGATTTTTCAAACTGATGTTTAATTTCATTATGTCTCTTAATATAAAAAACTCCCTAATTACGGCAACTTTTAGACTCTTTGGCCCGTTTTATCTGCGCTAGAAATGCGCACTCTCTCCGCTTTTAGACTCTTTCGCCCGTTTTTTTTGCGCTAGAATTGCGCACCCTCTCCCCTTTTAGACTCTTTAGCCAGTTTGTCTGCGCTAGAAATGCGCACCCTCTCTGTATTTAGACTCTTTGGCCTGTTTTTCTGCGCTAGAAATGCGCACTCTCTCCGCTTTTATACTCTTTGGCCTGTTTTTCTGCGCTAGAAATGCGCACCCTCTCCCCTTTTAGACTCTTTAGCCAGTTTGTCTGCGCTAGAAATGCGCACTCTCTCCGTATTTAGACTCTTTGGCCTGTTTTTCTGCGCTAGAAATGCGCACTCTCTCCGCTTTTATACTCTTTGGCCTGTTTTTCTGCGCTAGAAATGCGCACCCTCTCCGCTTTTAGACTCTTTGGCCTGTTTTTCTGCGCTAGAAATGCGCACCCTCTCCGACTCTTTGGCCCGTTTCTGACGCCTAGCGTTCAAACTTTGAATCTCACATTATAAAAACCTGCTTAACAGCGGGCCAACTTTCATTCTATTTCTAAAATACCTCACGAGCCGCTCCAAAAAAGGAAAAGGGCCGCAAATGGCCCGCGGGCCGTAGTTTGGACACCCCTGATCTAGAGGAACCAAAACTTATATACATATATATACTGGCTATATTGTTTTAAAAAGACAGTTTATAGATCAATGACACCAGAACTTTAGAGAAATAATCACCAGAACAGTGAGGATGGCTTGAGAAACTGTGGTCCTGATAGCTTTTTTAAACTAGTACAATTTTTACAAATTCTCTATGTCTAATCAGTGCTCTCCAGTTGGAAAAGCTAAAATGCTAAGCTAAAAAAAGGTTGAGATAGATAAAATAATGTGAAAAGATCAAATAACTTATGCCGAGCAATAAATCTTTGTTTTTTGTTGCCTGTTGATGTCAGTCCTGATGCTGTCAGTCTGCCTACTGATTACATGCCACTACAGTGTTCCCGCTCTCCGAGCTCCTAATTATTCTCACCTGTCATAATGTGTATATATACCATCCACTTTCTTTTCTGTTGTCACAGAGTATTGAATCTAGTTTACTAGCTCTTCTATAATGTGTCCTCCAGTTGAGTTCTCTCGTTACTGGTCAACCTCAACCTCGCCTTAGCCTACCATCTGATACTGTTCAAATTGAAATACTGACCCTGCCTTCTTTTCACTACCCTGTTTGTGTTAAGCCCCTTATGATATAAACTTTATATAATTTATCTGCACTGTGTCTGGCCTGTGTAATAGTTAAAATATCCAGTGTTTAATAGCTTCATTTTTACTGTAGCCTTTCTGTCAACCAATGACAGAAGACATGACAGAAAGCCAACAGTAACTCAGATAACCAATGAATTAGGCTAATTAGAAAAGCAGAATAGAATGCACCACATGCTGATGGTATTTTTTTACCAGGCTAAAACAGAAAGCTGAAGCTGCAGAAGGCTCACCAAAACTGTTGAAGAGTTGCAAGCGGATAAAACATAGCCTGATAAATCTGATAAATCTCAATTTTTTGCTGTTATTTGGCACCAACAGCTAACCTACTCTTTCTCAACACTCCAGGCTTGTTTAAATGCCACAGCCTATTTGACCTTTGTTGCTGACCATGTGTATCCCTTCATGTTCACAATTTGCCCATCTTATAAAGGCTACTTCCAGCATGATAATGTGCCACACCATAAAGCAGAAGTCATATTTGGGATATTTGGGATTTGGGAATATGCCCAACATCTTGTAGAATCAATTCCATAAAGACTTGAGAGCTGATGTGAGGGTTAAAGCAGGACATATCCAATATCAATATAATGTTTTAAAGCAAAACATCAAAAATACAACCCTAACCCCAGGTGAACTGTACAAGACTAGTCCTAGTTTTAAACTGTTTTCACTGTTTGAACTTTTCCACAGTACTGTATGATGTGTGATCCTGTGTGTGCAGATCAGTGTGTGTGTGCTTAATGCTAGATGTCCTGTAAAACACACAGGCTGGTGTCCAGGCTATAAAACGCTCAGGCTGGTGTCCAGGCTATAAAACACTTTCTTTCGCTGGTTTGGGGAGCAGAAAGGGGTGACGATAGCAAGAAAACAGACGAGAAAAGGAGCGATGGTTAAACATTAGAGCAGCTGGACTTCTTTGCTTGTCCTCCTCTTGCTCTCCATTTGACCCGTTTGCTGCACTTTTGTTTTATTTTAAATGGCAAAATGTTATGAAATAACATACAAATTATTTCCGTATCGTTATTATTTCCGGCCTCTGATGGGCTCAGATCGGCGTGTGTGATAAGTTTGATCAACATTTCAAGAATGTTTACGGAGGACGGCTGAGTAAAGCTTTCTCTCCAGCGTTATATTGTTGATATAAACTTATTTCCTAGATTATCTTCAGTAAATCATAATATTCAGCAACATTTAATCAACATTTTAGAGCTGTTTACCCAGAAGAGCCAGTCAGACTCTCTTTGCTGCTTACGTTTCAGATTAGTGTTGATCACATCTATAAAAAGACGAGGCAGAGGCTCTTTCTTCTTGGGAAGTTATAGAGTGTTAATACCAGCAAATACCAGTAATCTGATCATGGTTTGAAGGTCATGTGTTGAGAGTGTTTTTAGGTTTAACGTTGGGTCTTGAAATGGAAACAAAATAAGTCAAGTAGAGGTGGTTAACAAAGCCAGTAAGAGCATTGGAACCAAACAGTTGTCACTACTGAACCTATACGGTTTATCCATACTGTAATAGTGGTTTTATATGTATTACACTACTGCACATGTGTGGTAGAGTTATAGTGCTTTTGTGCAGGATGCTGAGCTAGCTTTAGCATTGCCTCCAGACTGATGATAATGGTGAGCTGCATGGGTGCTTTTGCCTTATTATCCCTTAGAACCTCATCGAAGCAAATTGCGGCATGTTATGTAGCGAGTTTAAAGGTGTCCTTCCGCTAAAATCCACTTTTTTTTGTTGTTAGTGAAATACAGTAGGTCTCTCTGAGTTGTGTATGATGCCACACATGATGAAACTCTTCCTCAACCTCAAACTATTGTCTGCAGTAACTAGTAAAAGAAAATATTTAGAAAAACGAGTCGATCAGGAAAAGCACCGTGTCTACATCAACCCGTGAATCATTAGTATTCATGGTCCCACCCACCTCAGCTCGGGACCGCCCATAGACAGAGCTGAAGCCGGGCAGCGAGACATCTAGTCAGACAGGAGATAACTAACAACGCTAGTAACAACATGGCAGTTCATTCCTGTGTTATTTGTGCGAATAACACATTAGTGTTTATATACTTTACACAGTAATTCAGAGCTAAGAAACAAATGGTTAGAATTAGTCTATGAAGGAAAAACACCACAAGCCAAGTTCAATTGAGATGTATGTTTGTAGGTGTAGGTTTAAAGCAGTTCTGTTCACACTAGTTAAAATATTTTTACTTTCTTGACCTGAACTACCCACCTCTGTGTGTAAGTAACTATAGGTTTAAATAGGATCTCCGGTGGATTTGGTGTTTTACAGAGACTCTAAGACTAGTTCAGTGGCTGAACTGCACTTAAATGAACATATGAAATGAAGTAAAACATGACATTGCAAAGACTGTTATTAGTGTAAAAATGTCTTTATTTTAAACGTTCCTAACGGTTGTTCATCTCGCTGCTTTGCAATGGTGGTAGCCAATTAGAGACAATATGTTCGCATGTATGAATATTCATGAGCAATAGCCGAAATCCTATCGTTCTTTCTCCGCCCACTCCTCCACTGAACTGGACTAAAGCAGTGTCATACCGAATCACCAGAGCACTAATGGCATTCACTTGTGCTGGAGACCACAACTAGGCATTTTAAAATGAATGAAAAAAAAAAAAATGTTGGAATGAGACCTTTGAGTTTGCCTAGAATAGCCTTTAACTAACGTTGGTTCATTAAGTGTCTGAAATGTTCCTATTGTGCCCAGACTTCTGCTGTTCTGAGATCATAGACTGAGATGTTCTTCAAACTGTTTATACACCTCCACAGTTACAGACAGACAGACAGACAGAGAGAGAGAGAGGCTGAGATGTTGAGAGAAAAAAGCTTTTAGGCCGAGTGTTATGACCTGAACACCTGATGGTTTGTGTCAAAACCGCTGAAATGAATCACTCTTACTGGCATATTACTCGTCCACCTCTGAGTGACATGGTTTGTACACTCTGTGGTTTCCTTTAACCCAAGCTGTTCAGCAAACAGTTCACCTCTTTGGAGATGCAATGTTCTGTGAGACATATTCCATTCCCTTCTTTCTTCAAGCAGAACTCTGAGCTTCAAAACTGACCTCAGAGGTTCGGTATGTGGTGAGAGATTGCCTCCTTAGCCCTTATATCAGACCTCCAGACCCACTGAAACACACTGATCCAAGAGAAGCCGTCATTATAACTTTAAGGCAGTCTTTGGAGACTGTGATGAAGGTACTGTGGTCCCACCATTATGGGAAGAAAAGCATTGTTCTGAAATGTAAAACCTTACAAAAGGAAAGCATGAGTGAATCACTGGGTTCTCATTGAAATAAACCCACATTCTTTTGAACTTTACCCCAGAAAAAGAGAACATATGAAGTTTTGAAGGTTTTAAAAACACTAAGGCCCCTATTTTTTTCTTTAGGCGAGCCATCAACCGTGCTCCATCAGCTTGATTTAGTGATGTAGGGTGTGTCAGTGATGTAGGTACTGTGATTTTGCTCTATTATATAAAAAAGCATTGTTCAGAAATGTAAAACCTTACAAAGGAAAGTAAGATTTATAGAAAAAGAGATTTATATGGAGTTAAAAGGGTTTTAAAACACTAAGGCCCCTATTTTAGCGACTTTTCTTTAGGCAAGCCATTAACCGTGCTCCATCAGCTTGATTTAAGGCATATCAGTATGTCTTTACTATCATAACGACAGGAAAAGTATGCCTTGCACAGCTCAAAATTAACTGATGAACAAGGCATTGTTCTGAAATGTAAAACCTTGCGTAAGAAAAGTATGAGTAAACCCATGTTCTTCTGAATTTACCCCAGAAAAAGAGATTCATATGAAGTTTTGAGGGTTTTAAAAACACTAAAGGCCCCTATTTTAGTGATTTTTCTTTATACAAGCCATTAACAGCGCTTGATCAGTTTTATTTAGTGATTTAGGGCGTGTCAGTGTGTCTTTGCTATCATAATGACGGGAAAAGTACGCCTTGCAAAGCTCGAAATTAACTGATCCAAGAGAATCAGTCATTATAACCTTAAGGCAGTCTTTGGAGAATGTAATGTAGGTAATGTGATACTGCTCTATTATGTAAAAAAAGCATTGTTCAGAAATGTAATACCTTACAAAAGGAAAGTATGAGTGGATCGCTGGGTTCTCATTGCAATTAACCCAAGTTCTTTTGAACTTTACCCCAGAAAAAGAGATTCCTATGAAGTTTTGAAGGTTTTAAAGAACACAAAGGGGCCTATTTTAGTGACTTTTTTTTAGGCAAGCCATCAACCGTGCTCCATCAGCTTGATTTAAGGCATGTCAGTGTGTCTTTGCTATCATAACGACAGGTAAAGTATGCTTTGTTCAGCTCAAAATGAACTGATGAACAAAGCATTGTTCTGAAACTTAAAACCTTGCAAAAGGAAAGTATGAGTGGATCATCATGGACGACTTTTCTTCAGCTTGATTTAGTGCTTTAGGGGCGAGTCAATGTGTCTTTGCTATTATAATGACGGGAAAAGTACGCCTTGCAATGCTCGAAAATAACTGATCCAAGAGAATCAGTCATTATAACCGTAAGGCAGTCTTTGGAGACTGTAATGTAGGTACTGTGATTCTGCTCTATTATGTAGAAAAGCATTGTTCTGAAATGTGAAACCTTGCAAGAAGAAAGTATGAGTGGATCCCGGTGTTCTCATTGCAATAAACGCATGTTCTACTGAACTTTACCCCAGAAAGAGATTCATATGAAGTTTTAAAGGTTTTAGAAACACTAAGGGACTTTTCATTAGGTGGGTCATCAAAAGTGCTTGATCAGCTTGATTTAGTGATTTAGGGCGTGTCAGTGTGTCTTTGCTATCGTAACAACGTGAAAAGCACACCTTGTGCAGCTAGAAATGAGCAGAATGCATGCACTTAACGTGAAATAAACCGTAAATCAGTGGGTCGCTTGTTCATCATTCCTTTTTAAGAGCCAGGTGAGCTCTGACTTTGGCGGATTGCTATTTTAACAGCTCAGCTACCTAGACCTGTCCAACACTTCTCAGTTGATGTTAAAGGTTTGCATAGCTGCCAACAGGTACAATTTATGGGTTTTTGCACTGCTGTGTGTCCATGTCTGCATAACAAGTGTGAGTATATGCATGTTAGCAATGCAACGGTTAACAATTAACTGCCAAGATAGCAATGAACATCTGACTAGGCGGTTTGTTTCAGTCTGTGTTTTTTCATTTCCAAGATAGCAATACACCAGAAATTTACCTGAACAAAACCCTGAACAAACCCTGAACAAAACCCACCCAAGATGGCGGCGCGTTAACACGCAGCGGCCGCTCCGGGTCCGTTAAATGGTGCTTTTGTGTTACTATTTGTTGTTTATTTCCTGCAAATATGTGCATCGGAACACCCACATGTTCTAAATACTTTTTGCACACTGCATAATTTGCACACTGTCTTGTTATTTATTATTCTTTGTCTGTATTGTGTTGTATTGTCTGTCTGCACTTTTGTACTGTTGCACTATTGTTCCGTCTACACTGTGTTTATGTGCACCATGGTCCCTGGAGGAACGTTGTTTCGTTTCACTGTGTACTCTGTATATAGCTGAAATGACAATAAAAACCACTTTGACTTTGACTTTGAACACACCTATTTCCAGATCACCACACCCATTGGCGTAAATATATTCACCAGCACCATTGTTATTTAAATGACACAGGCTCAGGATGTTAAAATAGACTGTTGGCAGGGTGTAAGATAGCAATGAGCATTGCGATGAACCTACCCACACCTACCCACTATAATTTTTTTCATAGATCAGTAAATGTTTTTTATAAGCTTTTCACAGGGATTTTTTCATCTAGAATATCCATCAATACAGCGAGATGAGGTTTTAAAATCCTCCACAGCTTTTTTTTCCTTAGTGGTCAAAAAGGCTGGACTGAGGCTGTCATTACTTTTTGGCTATGAAGTTGATGGAGAGCAGCTGACCTGATCTGCAGCCAATCAGTACTTTAATGTGGGGAACATTCTGCAATCCTTCGAAAACGTACTTACCCACAAGCGTTCTGTCTTCCAGATAAATCCTATTGTAAATAATCGAGTGCATTTCGTAATATATTGTGTTTTTCTTGTGTTTCTTCCATCGTGGTCACTTATTGCATGACATGTTTTGACTAGCTGACACATTCAGTGGATGAACATGGTTTATTTCATCAACTTTTGTATTAAAGAAACACTTCAGTGTGGTCTAAATGATGAAAGCCATCTTAAAGGGGTACTTAACTTCCTAATTTTTGCTGACTCCACCCTCAGCTCAAAACTTAAAAAAGGTTAAAAAATGGGAGAGGTAGTTTGGGCGGCACTGGGTGATGTATGGGTTTAGAGGCGGGGCAGGAGAAAGAGCTGATTGGGCTGAGCAGTGAACCTCTGATAGCAGTGAGATGCAGAGGATTGGACGTTGTCAGCAGGGGGCAGTATTATTGATCGATTAACTGATTTGCATATTGTGAAGTGTCTGCATGCCAAAGTACAAGGAAACATCATTGACGCCTATAATACAGTTGAACCTGAGAGGACAAAGCGGAAATTAGGCAGAAATTACCACAATAAAAGTGTCTTTTTAAAGGTTAGGAAACGTCTATAACATTTTTAAGCAGGACTGGTATATTTCATTACTTTAAATTAACACATTTCAGCTATTAACCCCTTTAAATGCCTTGTCTTGTATACAGGCTACAGGTGCAGGTGATACAAAAACCTTTTTTCTGCAGTATTTTTTTTTTATATTTTGAAAAATTGAGGGCTTTGAAATCTCTTACAGGACACTTGGAAAAGCTGCCTGTTTTCTTTATACTCCACTTAATAATTTCAGATTAGTATAAGGAATCAACCCAAATTCAGCATTTTCTGTTTAAAATAGACTTAAAAACTCGACAAACATATTGAAACTAAAGGTTTGGAGGACCTGACCTGTTTGATTTGTATAAAGGAAAATGAAATATTATTAATTTTAAAACAAAGTTCAGAAAAGAGCCAATTTTATGATTTTATTCATTATATTTTGACATTAGCAGATTAACTGAACTAGTTGCATTTCAGTTGCTTTTTTAGTGTGGGATTTTAGGTTTCATGGCTAAATTGGAGCAGCCTGGTGGCCAAAACTTTATTAATTGCACATTGCACCAGTAAGAGCAGAGTGTGAAGGTTCAGTTAGCAGGGTAAGAGCACAGTTCTGCTCTAAATATTACAATACACACAACATTATGGGAGACATACCAGAGTTCAAAAGAGGACAAATTGTTGGTGCACGTCTTGCTGGAGCATCTGTGACCAAGACAGCAAGTCTTTGTGATGCATCAAGAGCCACGGTATCCAGGGTAATATCTGCATGCCACCAAGAAGGATCAACCACATCCAACAGGATTAACTGTGGACGCTGTAAGAGGAAGCTGTCTGAAAGGGATGTTCGGGTGCTAACCCGGATTGTATCCAAAAAACATAAAACCACGGCTGATCAAATCACGGCAGAATTCAGTGTGCACCTCAACTCTCCTGTTTCCACCAGAACTGTCCGTCACCACAACCAATTATTGTGCTCTAAAACCAGGTGTTTCAGTTTCATTGTCCCACCTCTGTATTTGTACTTAAACATTGAAAGTCTGATTAAAGGTCCAAACAAAGCATCTAGATGTTCTTCAGTTTATTACCTAATGTTTTTTGTTTTTTTTCTAACCGATGCTGTTTTTTGGTCTTGGTCAGGGATGAAGAATGTTCCAGAGGAGATCCCTGCAGACACCACGCTGCTGGACCTGCAGAACAACAAGATCAGCGAGATCAGAGAGAACGACTTCAAAGGACTTAAAGGGCTTCATGTAAGCTAGATCTCTCTCTCTCTCTCTCTCTCTTTTCTTTATCTCTCTCATTCTCTCAAAGCCATTGCTTTAATTCCCTAAATTGGATGGTCAGAACAATTTCAATTACAAAATCCTGCCCTGCAGAAGATTGACCTCATTTGACCTGATGGAAATTATCAAATTGCAAAGTGTTTTATATTAACAGATCTCTCAGAAGAATAGGGTTATATACGTAGAGTACATAACTATCATAATTATATCACAGTATTCAATATTGATCTTTTAAGTTAGGACTATTAGGGCCATATTTTGTTCTTTGCGCAGCTTGATCTTGGTTTCATGAGGGCGCAAAAAACATGCGTTGCACAGCTTAAAATGTGCAAAAGGCATGTTTTAGACCTCTTAATTAATCATGGTAGGGTTTTGAGCGTAACAGAAAGTCTGTGATCTGCAGCATGCATAGTGCACATTGTGACTGCTGTCAGGGTTTAAAATCAGTCGGTGGCGCACCTGTATTTTCCGCCACCAAGATAAAAACACGTCAGATATTTACCTGAACACACTTTCCTTTCAGACCACCACGCCCATCAGTGTAGATATATTCTTAAACCCTGACGCTATTTTAATGGCGCAGGTGCAGGCACAAGGCGTGAAAATAGGCGGTTGACAAGGTGTAAAATAGCAATGAGCATTGTGACATGCCTTGGGCAGTCCTTGAAGCAACATTTGGTAAAAATTGGCATTTTGTACAGTTGCATTCAATTGTATAATTTGCTCATTGAGACACCTTTAAAGGACACGCTTTACACATGCATTTCCAGACAAGCTGAGAGATACAGTACCAGGAGCTGAAATACAAAAAATAAACAAATAAATGTCTGCACTTCTTTGAATAAAGACCTTTTGACAAAGTCTGGGCACCCCGGCTGTAGAGTCGTACTAAAGGATTTTAATAATAAGCTTTGTACAGTTCACACAAGTGTTCTCCAATAGAGGTGCTGCTTTTCCTACAACAGGTCAACGGGGCATCAGAACAATAAGGAATCTGTTGTTTTAACCCTTTCAGACATGAATTATCTCCAGTGATGAAAAAAAAAAAAAAAAAAAAAAAAAAAAATATATATATATATATATATATATATATAAATATATATTAGAATGCTGTTTTCTGTCTGTAATGCAATGAAAGAAGACACTAGTCCTGCAAACTGCTTTTAAATAACTTTATGCCATTTCTGTTGCTAAAATTTAAACAGTTCAGATTTTCAATTTGGAAAAATCAAAGAAAAAACTATTTTTTCCAGAGCTGTATGTTCATGCTCATGTGTACACAGACAGTGCATTTATTGACAATGTGTGTCGATGTGTGTGTGCACTTTTTAATGGAGGGAAAATACCACCGTCCAAAAAACGTTCTTGTTGTTTGGAAACTGGATCCTCGAACACTTTTATCATCCACCAAAAATGTCAACTAATCCGTTTCTCAAAAACACTCAAAGCCCTTTTAAGAGGGAGTGATTTGCTCCTCTGGCATGTTCCTGAAGGAAGTAGATCAGACAGTGTGTCTGCGGTTTGCTTGGAGTTAGGGCAAGATTCCCAAAAAGCCAAAAAGCCAAAAAGCCAGAAAGCGTTGAAGTCTTAATCTTTAAAAAGGTTAATGGCCAAATCCAAGTTTTCAACAACATGTAGAACATTCTGCAGTAGAGCTTCAGTAATCTACAATCTACAGATCACTGCAAATAAACCCAACCAGGCCATTCTCCTGTGTTCTCAGACTTCACCTCCCCAATCTTTCCCCTCTCCTTCTCCACATGGTTCCTCTCAGACTTAACATATGCCTGCAGTTCCAGGTGCAGGGAGGGGAAACTATCCGTTTTTGGAGATCAGCCCTCATTCTGTGCGATAATAGTGCTTTCTGAAGCACAATAAATACAGACTGCTGTCACAGACCCAGTGCTGTTTCTACACTACATTGCTTTTTCCCTGTGAGAAGCAACACATTCCCAGCATTTCTGCCTGTCTGGATACGTGTCAGCAGATCTGGGCGGAGGGCGAAATCTTTCACGCTATGTTTTGGAACAGGTTAAACCCCTAAACGGCCTTAAACGTAGAGCCTGGACCTGCTGGACTTAGTGGGTTTCAATTTGATCTGAAGAAAAAAATTAAAAAAGAAATTTGGAAATTTTAGAACAGTTCACATGGACATGAGTTAACCACGAGCGCTTAATTAGATCTATAAAAAAATAAATGGTCATTTTTATGGTCTGGAAAGCTGGGATTGGTAATTGCTATTGGAAATGGTACGGCTATTAAATATCACTCTTTTTTTTGTTTTCTCAAATAAAGTAGAGCCAAAAGTTTAACAACTTAATTCACACACTCACAGACCTGACAGAAATAAACAGACAGTGGCTTCTACTTAAATCCGTACAGCCTCTGGAAACATCTTGTAAATTACTAAACACAAAGCAGAAATATAAGGGACCACTTCTCAAAATCACCTAAAAGTGCCTTTTTAAACCTCTCTAAAATAAGACTGGGTCTTAAGTTTAAATTCTACAGATTTAGCTTTAGCTCTCCAGGTTTAGTTTTAGCTCTCCAGGTTTCCCTTAGCTTTCCATGTATGGTTTGTGCCCCCCATGCTTAGCTTTAGCTCTCCAGGTGTAGCTTTAGCTCTCCACATTTAGCTTTGGATCTTCAAGTTTAGCTCTAGCTTTCCAAGTTCTAGCTTTAGCTTTCTCGAAGAGCCAGAACAGCTTTAAACAGAAAGAAACTCAGCTTTAGTTTTTAATTATAACCTTATGTTGCAGAAAAGTTAAAATTTGTTCTCTAACTGATATAAAAAAGAACTTGTATGATGCTGTTAAGCAGCATATTTAAATTACTCTGCTCGGCACAAAACGTGAGCAATTCATCAGGATGTTCTCCTCAATCCATCCACAGTGTTTCTCACTGATAGCTGATATGTGTGCTGTTTTATCTCCTGCTTCTCCAGGCTCTCATTCTGGTAAACAACAAGATCACCATCATTCATGCCAAGGCCTTTGCTCCACTGGTCAACCTCCAGAGGCTTTACCTTTCCAAGAACCAGCTGAAGGAAGTTCCTGCTAACATCCCTAAGAGCCTTCAGGAACTGCGGATCCACGAGAACCAGATCAGCAAGATCAAGAAGGCTTCCTTCGCTGGGATGGGACAGGTCATTGTGATGGGTAAGAAATTCAATATAGATATATTGAACCACCAATCATAGAGCTGCATAAGTGTCTGCTAAAGTTTGTTGTGTGTGTAGAATTTTATAACATATATCCTTCATTTTCCTATGAAAGGCCCTTTAATATTACTGTATACGACATTTAAACAAAATATCGTTGCTGGGAATCAAGGATATGAACTGCACTTATGTACTTATATATTCAGATACAAGGGAGAATAGGCAAAATATACGTATTGTATATTTGAATATCATTAAGTACCATAAAACCTATTTTTTTAAACAAAAAAAATAAAACATTTACCTAAAAAGTTTAAATTAAGTTAGGTTTACTTAAATTAAGTAAGGCTATCGTTTAAAAAAATAAAAATAAAAACAGGAAAGACTCTATGGCTCTATTTTTTTTGTATAAGTAAAAGTATTTATATTCATAATACATCAATAAAGTGCAAACCATAGCATAGAAATGAAGTATTTCTATCCTGTTTTTTTTTTGTTTTCTGATGCATTAAAGATTAAAGATAATTGTGAGGCTCTAGTTCTGTTGCCAATATAGAAGTATAGAAACCCTAGTATCAATACTTTAATCTGAATAATAATAAATACCAATACTTTTCACACCTTTGATACTTTACATAGTTTTAGTTTTAGCTGTTCAGGTTTATCTTTTTCTCTCCGGGTTTAGCTTTAGCTCTTCATGTTTAGTTTTATCTCTTAATGTTTGGTTTATCATTTCAAGGTTAGTTTTAGCTCTCCAGGTTTGGTTTTATCTCTTGGGGTTTAATTTTGGTTCTCCAGGTTTAGTTTTAGCTCTCCAGGTTTAGCTTTGGTTATCCTGCATATAGCTTTAACTCTCCATGTTTAGTTTTAGCTCTCCAGGTTTAGTTTTAGCTCTTCAGGTTTAGCTTTGGTTCTTCAGGGTTATCTTTTGTTTGCTAGTTTAAAGAATAGGCTTAACAGGATTTAATAATATTCAAATACACAGTACATATGTTTTTTTTTTCCCATTCTCCATTGTATCTAAATATGATATTCATATAGTAATGTTTGGAAAGGCCTGAAGATGACAAAAAAAAACAATGTTGGTATGTGTGTGTGTGTGTGTGTGTGTGTGTGTGTGTGTGTGTGTGTGTGTGCCTGTGCATGTTTCAGTGTGTTCTTTTGCATATATTCACAGAGAGTTCAACATTTTCCACTTCAGCACTGTGCATTTCTACCCTTCAGTCATATGTATTAACTCACCCAAACACTCTAAAACCTTGTTTTCTATTCGGACTTGTTCAGCCATGTGTGAAATACCTGTTCCAGCTCTAAAGCACTAAAGTGCTGTGGCTTTTGGCGTAGAACACCTGCATATATTCACCAATCCTGTAACCTGGGTCTTTATTTTCTGTTTGTCTGGCAATAAAAAAACAGATGAATAGAGTTGCATGCTGTTGCATTTACTACCATGTTATTATGCATGAATAATGAAATAAATACTCCCTGAACCAGAGCCTGGCATCAATCTATATACCATATTTTTTTGCACTTTAAGGTGCCCGTAAAATTCTTTATTTTTACCTAAATCTTTAGTTTAATCCGCAGTAATCCAGAGTTATACAGGAGTTCAGTTTAATTCTCCAGCAGTATTAGATTTGGCCATCCAGAGGTGAGTATTATCAGCCTGTAGCCTGCTGCTAAACCCAGATAGCACTGCTGGAGCAGCAGCATTAGCATTAGCTGCTATTCACAGCGCTAGCTCTTTTGCTGTTCAGAGGTGAGTATGTCAGACTGTAGTCTGCGTGTTTACCGTGTTTAAACAAGCTACCTAAAAACGAAATGCTAGACAATATCATCCTGGTTTACCAGAACACTCAGGGCTCCTCAGTTTAGCACTGACGCTAGCAGTTAGCTGTTAATGCTAATAAACTAAGCTTACTGTGAATAAATGAAAGCACTTTACTCACCCAAATAAACAGTTTTCAGGAGAGAAATCTCTGTAGATTAACATCCAGAGCTTCTTTGATTTGTCTGATTCGTCTGATTTTTTTATTTATTTTTTTACAATTACAGTTTTGTTTACCTAACTTAGTTAAGCTTTACTGGTCTTGTCACCCAGTGGCTTGAATTTAGAAGCAAAACATGGTCACACCCCTGTTCCTACTACTAGTGTCACATAAAATGCACCTTATAATCCAGGGCGCCTCATAGTGTGAAAAATCCGGTACATATTTAGTGAAATACTATATTTAACAATCTTCAAATCTTCAACAATCTGTTTCAGAGCTTGGTTCCAATCCTCTGACCAGTTCGGGAGTGGACGGAGGGGCTTTCGCAGATCTCAAGAGGGTCTCCTACATCCGCATCGCTGACACCAACATCACCAATATCCCCAAAGGTAAATAGAACAAACAGGGAGGAGCCTAGTGCATCCCAAATTATAATATCAACATTAAAATATATTTTAGAAAATGTGTTTTGGGGGGAGTAGTGCACTATAGGGTTCTGTGGGTGTGCCTATGAGCTTTTGTTCTCAATGGCTTTATTACATTACATTTACTTTTATACTTTAATTAGTTTTGAAACCAGTACACTTTTACTTAAAGTTTTACTTTTACTTATAAAGTTGATACTTCAACTTCTACAGAAGTATTTTAAACCCTAGTATCTACTATATATGTCTACCTATGAGTAACGGATGGGAAACCCTTTCACACCTTTGCTCATATGGGTGCAGTGCACAACCAAGATGGCACACATGTTAACCTTTCTTGGTTCAATCACTTATATTCATATTAACCTTTTGGTCTCTATTTGGCCTAACTATACAGGTACCACATGGGCATGGTATTTTTATTAGAGAATGTTATATTAACAAAGCAAATATATAGGATATAGAATAGATAGGATAGATTTCTCAGAATTCATTAAAGGTTTAAAATCAATGCTTTAAAATATTTTCTGAGTAAAAAGCTGAAAAGCTTTTTTTACTTTTTTTGCCCCGATTTAAATAAACATTGGACCCACTCATGGCATATTATTGTGTTTAAATCCTGGTAAAATCACATTAAAATCCTCATTATCCTCAGTTTATTCCTTTGTTGAATACAGTCACTCTTTATGCAGTAAGTTTGACATCTCTGTTCTTTCTTTTCTTTTTTTTTCTGTTATTAATATTTCTAGGGCTGCCCAGCTCTCTGTCAGAGCTTCACCTGGATGGAAACAAAATCACCAAAGTCACCACTGAAAGCCTGAAAGGCCTCAAGAACCTCGCCAAGTAAGAACCTGCCTGAGCTGTTCATCACTTCATCCAATGGAAACACAGTCATGCTCACACATATAGATTAAAGATAGATTACATATAATTGTAAGGCTCTAGTTCTGTTATCCAGGTAGAAGTATAACAACCCAGAGTAATGAACATCAATGGGCTCCTTTTTTTACACTTTTGATATTTTCTATAGTTTTAGTTTTAGCTCTACAGGTTTAGTTTTAGCTCTCCAGGTTTAGTTTTAACTCTCCAGGTTTAGCTTTAGCTCTCCAGGTTTAGCTTTAGCTCTCCAGGTTTAGCTTTAGCTCTCCAGGTTTAGTCCACATGGGCACATACATCATTCCGCAGCTTTTTTTCTTCACAAATAGAGTATATGAGGCAGAAAAAATCATATTTCTGATTTAATTATGTGATAATTGTACGGTTCAGGGGGTTTCGCCACGTAGCGAGAAAAATCCCATGCAATTCACATTACATTTGAGCAGAGTTTCAAGGATATATTTTGGAAAATGAAGAAAAGGCAGAAGAAAAAAATCATGTTACTCCTATTTTCCATCTGCACTGCCCAGTTCCACTGGCTGAATCAGTGTATTTCAAAATGTGCATGTAACTCTCTCATGTATTTATTCTATGATACTTTTGTTCTCTGCTTTGCTGCTGTGCTGTGCAGTTTTTCCCTTGATTGACCTAAATAGATGAGTAGTGAGATCGCTATGTTCTATTCAGCGGAAGAAAAGAATCATTTGGTTTATAATAAAGTAAGTGGCGGAATGACAAATGTTTATTTGTGTGTGTGTGTCTGTGTGTGTGTGTGTGTGTGTGTGTGTGTGTGTGTGTGTAGGCTGGGCTTGAGCCATAATGAGATCAGTGTTGTTGAGAACGGTTCTCTGGCTAATGTTCCTCACTTGAGGGAGCTCCACCTGGACCACAACGCTCTGACCACTGTGCCTGGTGGCTTGCCCGAG
Organism: Astyanax mexicanus; assembly: GCF_023375975.1. Lineage (NCBI taxonomy): Eukaryota > Metazoa > Chordata > Actinopteri > Characiformes > Acestrorhamphidae > Astyanax > Astyanax mexicanus. The sequence continues at coordinate 3,069,331 of NC_064409.1, forward strand.
CACAAGTACATCCAGGTGAGCCGTCACACCCTCATCCTTCCTAAACAGCTCCTCTATATAGCTCTTTTCACAAGAAAAAACTAAATTATTGCTCGTTCTTTGCTGTTCTCAGACAGCATGCAGTCACATTTTGCTGTAAATAAAGTTGTAGCTTGTTCTTATGACCTACAACACTGGGACCAGGCAGTCAACCATTATATACAATGTTTGATTTGGTGGACACACCCATTATGCAAATAATTTCCTATCGCCAGTAGACAAAAGGAAAGGTGCATTATAATGTACTACACTGTAAAATGTGATAAGTTGATCTTACTTAAAAAAAATGAGGAAACCGGTTGCCTTGAAAAAGTTAAGCAATTATAACTGTTATTTTCAAGTTAAGTTCACTTTATGCTTGCTATTTAAGTGTACTCAAATCATAGATAAATCTACACAGTTTACTTGAGTTATTTCTACTTTAAATAGCCTGTAAATGCAAGTTGTTTTTTTAAGTGTGTAAAACCCGATACGTTGACTAAATTCAAAACTTTTGTTGTAACCGATTACCTAATAAATTTTAAGTTCATGTAATATAATTTTTAAGTACAGTGAACTTAACAAATACATATACATATATATTTAAAATTAGTATTTTCCTGAACTTGTATTTAGTCTTCTTTCTGGTTTCATTCAACTATTTTTTTAAATACTCATAGAAAAGTAGATGAAAGAAAACAGTAAAGAATTAAAAGTACTGAGAGCACAGTGAGAACACAGAGTTACTGCAGCTCAGTAAATGATGCTTGTTCTTACAGCCTAGAACACAGAGACCAAGCATTTAATCATAATATACAATCTACAAGTTTACCTAACCTAGCCTGGGAGGAATCACTACACACTGATGGTGAGTGTCTGTCAGAAACTGGGGGACACACCCAGTATGCAAATAGATTGTGACAGAAGCCAATGGAACAGAGGCTGCCAATGACAAAACTACAACAGACTAAACTCAGTTATTATTATTAAGTTGGTTCAACTCAAAGATCTCAGTTTAAGTTTATATGTGCCCATGAATGTTTAGCTAACTCAAAATAGTTAAGTAATGTTTAGAAATCTCAAATTTCATGTAAAACAGACTTAAATTATTTGAGTTCAAACAACGTCTGGGTTTACAGTGTACTGCTCTTCTTCTCTTCCTCCAGGTGATCTACCTCCACTCCAACAAGATATCTGTTGTTGGAACAGAGGATTTCTGTCCCCCGAGCTACAACACGAAGAAGGCCATGTACTCCGGCATCAGCCTGTTCAGCAACCCCGTGCCTTACTGGGAGGTTCAACCAATCACCTTCCGCTGCGTCTTCGACCGCTCCGCCATTCAGCTGGGCAACTACAGGAAGAAGTAGAGCGTCCAATCAGAGTGCCTGATCACTGTTCTTGTCCCACCCTCTTGCCAACAGCACATCGAGTGTGTAACTCAATTCGAATGTCTTCTTAACTCAGCTGACTCAAAAACGTGGGTACACTTACGTGACGATGAAAGCATAAAAAGCGAAAATTCAGTTATTCAGTAACTCAGTAACTCAGCAATTCAGTAAATTTCCTGAAATTCATCGACAATAGTGGCCAGTACCAACCTCTCCAAAATCATTCATAACAAATCAATGTTACAAATAATTTTGCATGATTTCCATTCCATTGTTTTTCTTCTATACTGTGCATCTATACATCACCCAAACAGTGCATTTATTCCTGCATCTCATGCATTTATGTCATGCATCTACTCAAAAGCCATGACCACTTCAAAATGACCAAGTGCACATAAATATTTTTCGTAGCCCCTTGACTTAGACAGCAGAACAAGATGATTGAGAACATGATTAAATGAGAAGGTTTCATATATAAATATATAAATATACATTAAAATATATAAATAAATATATATAAAGAAGATCCATTCCTGGCCTTCGTGGATCTTCAGGGACGTAAGCCTTCGTTTCGTGAGCCTAAACTCTTAAGCTGAACTCATCGGATGACTAATTCAGCCTGCTGAGCGGGCAGTGAAGGGTCAGCTAAAACTAAAGCTGGATTCCTAGGTGTACTCAGCTTTTATTATTTTCATTATTAGCTATTAATTATTACCTGTGCAGCAGCACCAGCAGCAGCAGCAGTAGTAGTAGTGTAGTTCACGTTGTACTGCTAAAAAAACGTTGTCGTAACACGTAATCACATTTTTCACATTCTTCACATTCTTCACATTTTTCACATTTTTCACTTTTTTTTTTTCAAATTTCTCCTCACACAGCGTATACAATTCAAATTAGGGAAAAATTAAGGAATTGCATTATATATTAATATTATATATTTCCTCCTCTTGCTTCAGATGTGGTTTTTTTATTATTTTCATTGTCCACTTTCCTTTGTCTTGTCGCATTTTATCTCATTTGTGTTTTTTTTTTTTTTTTAATTTCTCCCATCATTCTAAACTCCCACTGCCATGTAACATAGGATAGACAATGCAGCCGAGGTGAACATAGCTCTTCAAGAATATAGAATAAACTATATTGTCTTTTTAATGGAAGAAATTCCCAAGGACCTGTACTTTGCTTGCTTTTTTTCCATTATTTTTATTTTTTGTTGTTAAAAAAAGGGTGGTGTGTTAAGTGCCATGCTATATGTGATATGTGTATGTCTTTATTTTTGGGAATTCTTCTTTTTTCTTCTTCTTCTTCTTCTTCTTTCTGCTTCTTCTCCCTCTGTTTTTGGCTTTGTAGTCTGAAGAGGAGGAGTGGATGGAGCTCGTGGCCGAACGTAAACCCGCTCTGTCATGTTAGTGATTGTCTCATGTATAGAAGCTGTACATAAATGCTGTATAAAAAAAACCTCCCTCTCCTTTGCTTAAAGCACAAGCACTTACAGTAGTAGTTCAGACCTTAATATATCAGCAATAAAGGTGACCTCTTTCTCGAGAAGAGGCTCATGATCCAAACCAAATAAAGAGTCAAATCTGAGGATACACACTCTGTGGGGGCTTCCAGCAAAAACACACACTCACACACAAAGTGAAATACTGTGGATATTGTGTATAAATGGGTATAAATGGGTTAATGACATACAAGTTTTTTTTTTACAGGACATTTTAAAAAAGAAATCGTAAAATATAATAAAAGTCTAAACACTCTTTTGCAATTATTCAAACAATCAGAATGTTGGTAACACTTTCTATGAATGTCATCTCTATTAGACTCTATAATCACATTCATAACGTATTAGAATGCTTTCATAATGCATTATATACATGGCTATATACAATATTTTTTTTATAAAAATGCATAGCCTCTTTATAGCTACATTTATCATGCTTTATGAATTGTGATCATAATACATTATAAGCTGTGCTATCATTAATTATCTAGTCCCACAATGAAAGTCTGTCACTTTACTTGGAGCGCACAAAGACCTGTTATAATACATTATAATTGACTATAACTAATATTATATACAAGACCAGAATAATTCATAAGCAGTTCAAAAACGTGTAGCATTTACACCCTACAAATAAACTGTTGTAAAATACTACACCACTAAAAAGTAAACCTAAACCAAGCTGTATTCTCAGAGGTGTAATGTGTTTTTAAACAAAGAATTTGCATTAATTGCATCAATTAGGGTTTTTGTTTAAACATTATTAATAATAACATACTGTATACTTTGTTTATTTTATTATGGATCGCATCACATTCCCAGCTTTCTCTTCTATTCTGTGTTTCATGGATACTAAAGCTGTGGGGTAAGTACAAAATACTACAAATACTAACTACAACTAAGCTTATTTAATATATGTACAATCTACTAAAATACATTCATTTTCAATGGACATATATGCAGCTGTAACAGATAGGAGCCTAGTACATCCCAAATTATACTGTATTATCAACATTAACATTTTAATAACCTAACATTATAGTCATTATGGCTTTTAAAAAAATGTGTTTTGGGGAGGGGGGGTAGTGTACCATAAGACATAAGCTTTTGCCCTTAATTACATTTTTGCACTTAATTACATTATTTTTACTTTAAGTAGTTTTGAAACCAGTACTTTTTTAAAAACTCTTTTTTACTTAAAGAGTAAAAAAACTTTTTTAACTTATTTTTAACCCTAGTATCTATAAATGGTGCGCATGTTAAACCCCTACTGGTTCAATCACTGATATTCATATGTAGAGCCAACATGGAACCGGTTGCCAAATCTTCTGGTCTCTATTTGGTCTAACTATATGGGCCCCACATAGGCACAGTATATGGTAATTCAGTTTTATTATAGAAAGTTATATAAACCAAGCTAATCTACAGCTCTGGAGAAGAAAAACAAGAGACCACTTCAGTTTCTGAATCAATTGCTCTGATTTTGCTATTTATAGGTATATTTTTCAATAAAATGGACATAATTTCTCCTAAATTCCAAATAAAAATGTTGTCATTTAGAGCATTTATTTGCAGAAAATGAGAAATCAGTTCAGAAATCAATATTTGGTGGAATAACTTTGGTTTTAATCACAGTTTTTTTTCATGCATCTTGGCATCATGTTCTCCTCCTCCACCAGTCTTACACACTGCTTTTGGATAACTTTATGCTGCTTTACTCCTGGTGTAAAAATTCAAGCAGTTCAGTTTGGTGGTTTGATGGCTTGTGATCTTTCATCTTCCTCTTGATTATATTCCAGAGGTTTTTAATTTGGTAAAATCAAAGAAACTCATCATTTTTAAAATGTTTTCTGACACTGATGGAAAACCTTTTGTAGACTGATCTGTATACAGCAACTAAAATGTACTAAAATGTGCATACAGTATAGTAGGAACACACTTTTGATTCTGCATCAAATTCTTGCTTTCTCTATTGTCCTCTGAGCAGAAAACAGTGATCTAAATATCTCATTTTACCTAAATATATCATTCAGTCTGTCTTGCTGTAGTTAGAGTGGGACTTTACCCAAGAGAAACACTTTATTTTCAGGAGGACTGAGTTCAGGGCAAGCCTATGACATCAGTGCATAAACTGTACAGTGTACTCACAGAGAGGGATTTTCTATTTATTCTATTTATTTATTTTTTTTATTATCAATAAAAAACAGCAAACACATTACTACAGTATAGCTTATATAACTTATTAAGGCATTCAAGTCTTAACAGTGAGTATTCCCTTTAATTTCATATATATATACTGACAATTCAACATGGCAAATGTCATGCTATATAGGACTATTACTGTGTTCCATGACTTTTGCCTTGTTGAATGAAAGCTAAATAATGTCACTTTGACCTGTGGGAAATGTGTGTATGGCCTTCTGTGTTTAGCCTCATTCACAAGATAAAACCTCACAACTTATACAGGTGTGGGTGTTCCCAAGCTGTCTCCTGAGGTAACACTTTATTATCAGTTTAAATGCTGCTGTTTTATGACCTTTGGTATGTCAGTGAAATCAATTAATAAATAATTATAAAACCTTTACTCAAACAATATAAATCTTCCACACACATAAGAACATTGAACTGATGTCGATGTTGGACTAAAAGAGAGAGAGAAGGTAAACAATTTTAAATAAGAAAGATCTTTAAGTCTTGGTTTTTATAAAGAAGCGTGTTTGTAACAGAGATGTGTGAGAGTTAAGAAACTTTACATTTATAAACCTTTTATAACCTTTGCATAAAGTTAGGGTTCTTTAAAATAATTATAATATAATATATTTCTCAATATATCTCTCTTTCTCTGTCTGTCTTTCTCAATCTCTCTCTCTCTCTGTGTCTGTCTTTGTCAGTATGCTCTGTCGCTTTCTTTCTTTCTCAATACATCTCTCTCTCAATATATATGTATATATTTCTCAATATCTATCTCTCTCTGTCTGTCTCAGTATTTCTCTCTCTTTGTCTCAATATCTCTCTCTTTAAATTTTTTTATTGGCATGAATTGCAATTAACAATTTTGGCCAAGGCAATGAAACAAGAAGTTAACATACAAAAGGTAAAAAAATAAAAATAAATACATAACAATACATATACAAATATATATATACATATATATATATATACATATATATATATATATATATATATATATATATATATATATATATATATATATATATATATATATACGTATATATATATATATATATATATTAACATAGCTTACATATAAAAGTAAATATAAATAAATAATAAAACAAATTAAAATAAATGAATAAGATATTAATAACAGTGTTCTATGTTGTAATTATTTAAGAAGAGTCTTTCTCTGTCTTTCTCAATATTTCTCTCTCTCTCTCTCTCTCTTTCTCTGTCTTTCTCAATATCAATATATCTCTCTCTCTTTCTCAATCTCTCTCTCTCTCTCTCTCTCTCTGTCTGTCTGTCTCAATATCTCTCTCCCTGTCTTTCTCTCTCTTTCTCTCTCTCTCTCTCTGTCTCTGTCTTTTTCAATATCTGTATCTCTCCCTTTCTTTGTCTCTTTCTCAATATTTTTCTCTCTCTATCTCTCCGAATAATAACGTAGAGAGAAAAAAGGGAGAGATTTGGTTAGGATGGCTCTTCCACAGCAAAGGGAGAATGAGGGGTCAGTTGCTTCAGTTACAAAAGTAAGTCTCTCTCTCTCTCTCTCTCTCTCTCTCTCTTTCTTTTCTCTGATGCCCTCTTGTGGGTGAGGAGATGATCTACTCTTCAGGACTGAAGCAACGCCTCCTCCTTTTTATTTTTCCACAGTAATTTGAGAGTATAGACCCTCCTCCTGGTTTAGTGTGGAGTGCGTACGCATGCGCATTTAAAAATAATAATACAGTGTGTTAGTGTATATGTGTATAAACTCATTCACGTATAAATAAAGAGAGAGAGAGAGAGAGAGAGAGAGAGAGAGAGAGTTACTTTTAGAACTAAAGCAACTGACCCCTCACTCTCCTTCTGCTGTGGAAGAGCCATCCTGCCTGCTCTCTCTCTCTCTCTCTCTCTCTCTCTCTCTCTCTTTCTCTCTCTCTCTCTCTGTCTCTCTCTCACCCACATTTTGATAAACCTGTTTTATTTCATGCAAATTCAGTTATTTATGCAAATGCAGCTTTTAAATTGTATCACAGTAAATCACTTTTTGATATTCACTTATATTATAACTTTGCTGAATTTGCACATTTATCTAATCTCTTCTCTTTTTAATAAAATATTTTGGAAATATTGTTTTTTTTCCCACAGTGCAGATTATAGTACTGGCAAAAAAGCTTATGATGAAACTAGCTCTCATCAGGACCGCCCCAGGAAAGGAGAAGCAAGAGTTTCCTCGGTTGCACAGGAGTTACTACATGATTCTTTAAACATGCTCTACACACATACACTGTATATTTAACCACTGGGGAATTTAACCATTTATCAACACGTTTCTCGACAGAAACAGGATCTGTAAAAAAATTAAATAAAATAAAAGTCTGTGGAGTCTTATAGTAAAGTTTTAATACAAATATACCCCCTTTAATTAGTTATTAAAATAATATTATTATTATTATTATTATTATTATTATTATTATTATTATTATTATTATTATTAAATTAAGTTCTCCAGCAGCAAGACTGTACACGAGACTGTAGCAGTATTAGCATTAGCCGCTAACCATGCTTAGCGCTGGCTCTTACGCCATTCAGAGGTGCGTATATCGGCCTGTAGCCTGCTGTTAACCCCTGCTAGCACTGCTGGAGCAGTGTTAGCATTAGCCACTTACTGCGCTAAGCTCTTTTTATAGCTCTTTTTCGTTCAGAGGTGAGTATATTTGACTGTATACTGCGTGTTTACTGTGTTAAAAAAAAGCTACGTGTGATGAACCGCTAGCTAATATTGTTTCTGCTAGCGGTTAGTGGCTAATGCTGGTGCTCCAGCTTTAGTGGAAATTTAAACTTACTGTAAATAAATTAAAAAGCCCTTTTCTCACCCAAATAAACAGTTTCTGGGATAGAAATCTGTGTAGATTAATATCCAGGGCTTGTTTGATTTATCTGACTCGTCTAAAATGTTTTTCTTTTGAGAAATATAGTTTTGTTTACTTAGCTTAGCTTAGCTTTACAGGTCTCGCCATCCAGCTGCTGAATTTAGAAGGGAAACATGACAAATCATTATGAATTTCTATGAATTAAGCATTGCAACACTCATAAATACATACTTATTTATTCTATGGTTATCTCCTGAAGCCTGTGATCTCCAGGTCATGCTTCTACAGTAAAGCTGAAGCAGTCATTGATAAAAACAGAGCGGTGTGTGGAGCGTTAGAGGACGGATTACAGTGTTGGCCTTACGTCATCCACATGCTACAGCCTGCAGCTCCAGTGTGTCCTCTCAGTCACACTTTAACCAGCTTGCTGGGCGTTTCATTAAGTGGATGCATTTTAAACCCTGCAGCTATTTGCGGCTTTACGCATCACTCCTGCAGCACATGTGCAACCATGTGTGTGTGTGTGTGTGTGTGTTTGTAAGTGTGTGTTTAAGCGTGTGTGATCATGTGTGCGTGGTTGAGCGTGTGATGTTCATCCTGGTGAGTGGAGTGTGTGCTTCTTGTTAAGGTGGTATAACAGTACAGAAGTGCATGTGTTAAGGTGTGATCGGTTATCCTCAGAATGGACAGTCCTTACTTGGCTATAAATGGACGACATGCGTCTGAACACCTTCCAAAGAACTTGTTGTCCATCACTCCTCTTCACCACATACAGTACAGGCCAAAAGTTTGGACACACCTTCTCTTTTTCAATGCTTTTTCTTTATTTTCATGACTGATATTTAAATTGTAGATTCTCACTGAAGCATCAAAACTATGAATGAACACATGTGGAGTTTTATGTACTTAACAAAAAATGAGCTGAACCTCCACAGTCACCGGACCTGAACCCAATCCAGATCCAGGTTTGGGGTGAGCTGGAGCACAGAGTGAAGAAGACAAAGGAGCAACAAGTGCTAATAAACACCTCTGGGAACTCCTTCCTTCCTTCAAGACTGTTGGAAAACTTTTCATTTCAGGTGGCCACCTCTTAAAGCTCATTGAGAGAATGATGCCAAAGAGAGAATGTGCAAAGCGGTAATCAGAGGAAAGGGTGGCTATTTTGAAAAAAAAAATAGAATATCCATTTTTGTTAGTTATTTCACTTTTTTTTTGTTAAGTACATAAAACTCCACATGTGTTCGTTCGTAGTTTTGATGCTTCAGTGAGAATCTACAATGTAAATAATCATGAAAATAAAGAAAACACATTAAAAAAGAGAAGGTGTGTCCAAACTTTTGGCCTGTACTGTACAAAGGTCCAATCGCAATTTAGATGCACACTTCATTTGTAAATACAAATGTCAAATCTAAAAGTAGATAAAAAAAAATTAATATTCTTATTAAACATTTTATAAGAAATATGAAAGCTCAAGTAATACTGGGGGAAAAAACAGTATCGTAAAGCGAATTGGAAAACGCTACAGTGGTCTTTAATAATTAAAAAAAAGGTTTTCTGACAGCTGTATGGGTAACAATGTACTTGCATAGCATTACAATTATGTACATGTTCATGTTTTTGGTGAAAAAGAACATTTTACACACTAATAAGATTTGAATAGTTTTAAATAGATGGATTGTAAGACAATTGTCACACCTTACCTGCAATCTCCAGTCTCTAGACTACACTACCCAGAATGCACCACACGCTAACATCACTCCTGTTCATGATCATATCACACTGAACAAGGCACAACCCGAAATTCATTCACCTGATTATTGATTTCACCTGTTACACACACTACATATACATGCTCACTTCACTTTCACTTCACAGTCTGTATTGGCAGATTTATCCTCGTACAAAGCATTTTTAATGGCCGACCCTTATTTTTGTTATGTATTATGATTCTAGTATATTTGCTGCTTCTTTACCATACTTGACCTTACTTCTTTTGAATACTCTCTGTGCATAACCCATCTTTAATAAATTACAAAATATTTATTAAATAAGGGTTACTAATAATTTATAATTTAACAAAACAGTATGAATTTTAAGCACATAGAAAGAATACATGGTTTATAAATAATAATTATAAATATAAAAATATATATTTTTGTAGTTTCATAGAAAGAAAAACACTTTTTTACTCTTAAATATGATTCACTGATAACTATATTGCTGTGTGCAGTAATATCGCTTCACAACAACACCTTTTCAATTACTTCATTCTCTGACTGCTGCTCTAAATGAGGGTAAAAACGAGCTACATTCAGCAGTCTTCCTCTAGAAGTTCCCGTGTTTTTCATTAAATTTTATGAGCATGTCACCTCATAAATTTTTTGCCATCTGGCCTGGTGAGAAATTCTGCATACAAACTGACTGCTTATGAAAGGAGTATTCCTATTAGGACAAAAAATGTATCTTTTGGTTTGTATGATCTAATTCTTACACTTAAACATTAATTCATAGGCTCGTGTAAAATCATTTTTTATGTGTATTTCTGTACAAGTGTTCCAATATAAAGTAATTTAGTCCCACAATGATTGGCGTTGCCAGGGCAGTCACTATAACCCCTTTTAGTTTTGCTTTTTTTGTGGTAAAATAAATAAAATAACCTGACAAACTGTACTCATTTATGCACCCATCACTGACAGGGATTTAAATCTGTTTACACCTTCAGCTGCATGCTATGGTTCTCAGTCCATTGCCCATGGGATTTCACCATTCAGTTTTTAACATGACCTGTAATTCAACTTCGACTTGTTTGACTAGCTCTTAACAATGATTCGCTGATTAGTTATGAATTAGAAATTAGAAATGCACATCAAGAGAAAGTCCAGATCTCTAGAGGCTAAAGCATGAGTAGACTGATAAATCACTGTACTGATTAGTTATTTATCTCAGTGTTACAGAACTCTACTAAAGCATGAGTAGACTGATAAATCACTGTACTGATTAGTTATTTATCTCAGTGTTACAGAACTCTACTAAAGCATGAGTAGACTGATAAATCACTGTACTGATTAGTTATTTATCTCAGTGTTACATAACTCTACTAAAGCATGAGTAGACTGATAAATCACTGTACTGATTAGTTATTTATCTCAGTGTTACAGAACTCTACTAAAGCATGAGTACACTGATAAATCACTGTACTGATTAGTTATTTATCTCAGTGTTACAGAACTCTACTAAAGCATGAGTAGACTGATAAATCACTGTACTGATTAGTTATTTATCTCAGTGCTACATAACTCTACTAAAGCATGAGTAGACTGATAAATCACTGTACTGATTAGTTATTTATCTCACTGTTACTAAACTCTATTGAAGCATGAGTAGACTAATGAATACTAATTGTCCAGAACAACATAAAAAAAGAAGTCCCAAAACTAGTAAGTTCAAGAAAGTAGAAATGATATGAGTCTTGACTTATAAAATACACTGTATATATAAACTTTAAAATAGGCTATAAATTCTGTACAGTACGATACTCTTGGTAAACAGAAGGTTGTTTTTTGTTTGCACAGTTTTACACAGACAGACACTCATAAATGAAAAGAACAGGTGCAATTTTGTCACATCACCATTACAGCACACCAGGCTGTTGAAGGAGACGGGGCATTTATTCAAATAAATTCAGACAGGGTGGACAGTAAACAAATGTACGTGACTGGACATTTTGCAGGCATGCCAATGGAACAGATGTGAAAAACTTTCCATTTTCTAGTTTTTGAGTTCTGCTGAAAGTAACTTTCCACTTTTCATCACTTGCCTTTTGGAAAAACACAGAGAAACAGAGCTCCAAAAGGGTGCAGCTGGAAGGTCAATCGAGTGGTGAGAGACTAGACACTGTCTACTGTGAGTCTACCACTCTGTGAGTGTTACTAAACTATACTAAAGCATGAGTATACTGATAAATAAATTTTCTGATCAGCAGGCACCTGCAGAGGGTTTTTTTTGTGTATGTGTAAAAAGTCATGCCAACCCCTCTTGCCAACCGTCTTCATGTATTCACATTTTCCTGTAAATTTCCCTTATTATATTAAACAAAAAAAAACAGTGGTGCCGATTCAGGGATAAAGTCCCGCCTTACAGGAGAAACAGCCAATCAGCACCCCTGCCCCCCTACCCTCACTGCAAGTTTTAACAGCGGGCTAAGGTTAAAACACATATGGACATATGGGTGATTTTTCTAAAAGAAAGGTAATGGTAAACTTACCATGTAAACTGTGATTACACTGTTTCTGATACCTGGTTAAAAATACATGTCTAAATCAAAACACAGATCAAACCCACTGTGTGCTTAATAAAATACAGCTTGTGTCTAGTCAGTTAGCTTAACTTTGGAATTGGGGATTATGCTCTGCTTTATGTCACATTACATGATGAAATTCAGCTTCCCGGAGCCAGAAGCACACATACAACCCAAGACCATGGTGCTACCACCACCATGCTTGACAGTAGACAGGGACAGTTGCCTTGGTACTCCTCACCAGGACCATCTGAGTCAAACAAGTTTAATTTTGGTCTCGTTAGACCACAGGACAGGGTTTCACTAATTCATGCTTCTAAACTGCTTGTTTTCAGTGAACTTTCTGCAGGCTTTCTTGGATGTCTGCTTTAGAAGAGGCTACCTTCTCGGACAGTGCCATGCAGGCAGAATTGATGCAGTGTGCAGTGTATTGTCTTAGCACTGCAGGCTGACCTCTGATTGTGCTACAATGTTTTTGTTAAATCTCTATTTTAGACCCTTTAAGGCTGCTTTTTTTGGCTAAACTTGTGCATTTATCTGCTTTTGCCTCTTGCTTCAGCCTATTTGACTAGTCAACACTTTTTTAAAATAATTAGTCGAGTAAAAAAATATACTAGTCATTTAACCTAATGAGTGTGTGTGCACAAGATCAGATCATACTCTCCCAATGGTTGTGTGTGTGTGTGTAATTTGTTATGCCATCTGGGTCGAGTTAAACTCTGCATTGTTATTTAGAGCTCTATGTTAACACACTCTTAGCTAATGCAGATCACTATGCAGGAGAAATCTTCTTTAAGGAAAACTTTCCTTTCGAGAGAAAAAGGAAAAAGTGAGTTTTCATTGAGTTCAAGCTTTCTTAATTGATCACAGATTTGCCCTGACTTGTCTCTGCCTTAAAGGCCTTAAACACTCACGTATGTGAGAGCCTATATGTTTCAGTATTTATCAGAGAATATAGAATACCAGACTCTAATAAATACTAGTCCCACTCTGCGTTGTGTGAATAATCATATCGCCTAAACTGTGAAAGATATAAATGAATCAGATGAATTCTAGAACACTTTCCCTGTTCTGAGAAATCTGACCTTTATAGGCTCTCAAGTGCTAACAGATGCTGGTATGAAAGAGAGACAGAAACAGACACAGCCAGCACACAGCTGCCACAGTGCTTCTCAGAACTATAAGAAGAGCAAGATCAGTAATGTTAGTTAAGGAATTATTTAGTTTAATTCATATTTCATAACGATTCACTGATTCAGCATTGATTAACTGCCAATAGAAAACAATTCAGGCAGTTGGCTTTGCTTACTGTGTAATTACTGAATAATAAAGTATAGGATGTAATAAAAGTCATGGTGTTTAAGAAGCTACGCATTTTCTGTACTATGGAAAAGTGCAAAAAAAGGTTATTTGAGGCAATGCTAAAGCAATATAATTTTTTTGTTGGATGCCTTTATATGACAAACCAACAGAGAAGCTGCAGAGTGCTTCTAAACATCCCAAAAAACCTACAGCTGCATGCATGCGAAACAAGAATGCTTTGCATGCTGTATTATATCAATAGATTATTTAAGCTAAAAAGAAAAAAGAAAACTAGATGCTAAATTACTGCAGGCCTGGAACCTTGTGGTCATTCAACATGTGGTCTTTACCACATTAATTATCTTGAACTCGTTTTCTTTGTGTTTAAACACAATGCGCTCAGCAATAACTGATAAATATTCATACTTTAAATGATTTAAAATGTTTATTTATTGTTACTGAACTCTACCAAAGCATGAGTAGACTAATAACAATTCAGTTTGCATGTTTAACGGCTTTGGAAAAATGTGAAAAGAGTTAGGTGATGTAAAACTCAAAACTTCAAAACAAACCTTGTTGTATTTCCCAAGATCTAATCCAATATTTAGTTTAGATTTTTTTTTTCTCAAGTATATTTTATCTTTGATAGTTCAATGCTGTAAAATAGTAATATATAGCTGTAATAGCCTTAGCTCATTAAGAATTGAAGCAAGAATGATATCAATGCAGTAAATGCATTTTGAAGTTGTAAAACAGATGTAACCAAAGTAACCAAGATGTATTCTAGACTGTATGCATTGGCCAGAATAAGTAAAGTATCCTGGATATGTGCTTAACCAAATAAATAATGGCCATAAGTATTAGAAACTGTTTTGGACTCAATATTCTGTTTGTGGATCAGAATAAATGCTACATGATCTCTGACCAATGCTTTAGTCATGTATATCCTTTGTAACATCCTTTGCAAAGTTTACAAAGATCACTGGGTCTAAAATGTATTTTCTGTCTGTCTGTCTGTCTGTCTATCTATCTATCTATCCATCCAACACACATAATCATTACAAACTTGTAAATAAAAACAATCACAGACACAAACAAAGGTAGGGAAGGGTCATACTCCAAAAGTACTTTCCATACATAAGCGCCAAAAGGTCACATGGCACCAATCAAAAGTTCCTTGACCCAGATTTACTTGTAGCAAAAACTTGGGTAACACTTTACTTGGATGGTCCATTTTATGGCCTTGTTGATGCTCAACTGACATTCAACTAACACTGAATTGAATGTCCATTAAATTTCACTTAACCCTTTGTTGAATGTACCTGATTCAAAATAGAATCTAACCCTTAAACCTTAATCAACCATAAAAACTAACCCTACACCTAACCCTAACCTTAACCCCTAATCAACCCTAAATTGAACCCTACACCTAACCCTAACCCTAAGCTTAACCCTTAATCAACCCTAAATTGAACCCTACACCTAACCCTAACCTTAACCCTTAATCAACCCTAAAATCTAACCCTACACCAAACCCTAACCTTAACCCTTAATCAACCCTAAAATCTAACCCTACACCTAACCCTAACCTTAAGCCTTAATCAAACCTAAAAACTAACCCTTACCCTAACCCTCAATCAACCCTAAAATCAAACCCTACACCTAACCCTAACCTTAACCCTTAATCAACCCTAAAATCTAACCCTACACCTAACCCGTACCCTAACCTTAACCTAAGCTTAAAATCTAACCCTAAACCCAATCCTAAAATATTAAGATAAGCGTTTGGGTTAGAGTTGAATGTAGGGTTTTATTCAATAGAGAATCATTTACTTTTACCTTTAAGTTCATTTGCATTTAATAGACATGTGGTTGAATGGACCATCAAATGGACCATCCAAGAAAAGTGTTACCAAAACTTCAAAACAAAATTTTCTCTCTGAAAGAACTTTCTGGCCCAGACACACATATTGACGTTGAGGCACGGTTTAAGATAAAAGCTGTGTCACTTTACACAGCTTGTGTCCTGAAGGCAGCGCAGAGATCTGTGGGTTGATAATACGGGAGCTGGATGCCCAGACGTCTACCTTCGGCCCTGGAGGAATGAGCCTTTATCTGACCACATGCAGAGACAGACCCATCTGCGGCTGAAGATGAAAGGAGGGCGGCTGCTGATTTACACCCTCACATCTGCGGGGAGTTGGACATGCTCCGCTCAGATGCCATGCTCTGCAGACGGTCAGGAGCGGCAGCGGGAGTCAACAGTCTTATGTAAGCTCGGTCTGGCCCGGGTTCGGCCGCCTCTTGTCAATTTTTCCAGAAGCTTATTTACAGCTGGAGTGCTCCTGGTGCAGACTGGGTAGTATAATAGCAGGCACTTGGCATTGAGTGCGGCCAAAAGGTCTTTTTTTTCCTGCCTTTTCTTTTGTGAATTTCCACATTGTTTCATAAAGCTGTTTTAGCGTTATTTGTGTTGTGGCCGTTTATCTTTTACATGAGGAACTGTTGGGATTGGCAGAGGCGTGGTCACGCTTTGCACGTCTAGGTGGTTTTAAGGTGTTTCTTCTTCTTCTCTTTGAGGAGAAGATTGTTTGTTTCAATATGTATTTAAGAAAGCATGTGTGTGTGTGTGTGTGAGGGGTGTGTTTGTGTGTAAGGAAACCACACAGGTATATATATTCTGCCAAGCCTCCCTGGTGAGTCTTTGCACCCACAGCCATCCTGCACAAGACAACACATACTTAACACACACACTCAACACACACACTCGTCTCAGGTCGTCTGGACTGCACCTGCCTTTCGTCAGACGCTAAAACACACCTGACAAGGTGAACAGCCCACCGACCTTCAGCTGTGGAGTCAACCGTCTGACTGACTGCTGTTTTCCATCACTCTAGGCCACCGTGCTCTAACTGGGTGAGTTTCTTTACTCTCAATCTCCCTCCTCTCTCTTGCTTTGCCCCACTCTCTTTCTCTCTCTCTCTTACTCTCTCTCTCTCTCTACCTCCCTCCTTCTCTCTCTCTCTCTCTCTCGTCCTCTCTAGAGACCTCGGGCCGTGCACATCTCCGCCGGCAGCCTGAATCAGAAGGAGAGAGAGCAAGGTAAGTCAGCTCCTACCTGTTAGAGACGAAGCTTTCTGTTGGGTAGCAATTTTAAATCTTGGGTAGTCTTCAAAAAATACCTGGTAGTCTTGGTGCCCATTCTGAGTGCATTGGTGATTGGTAAATTAATAAATTCAGAGTCAGTATACTGCAAAGATTTCTGAGATCTCACATTTTGTTGCTTTCCAATATTTTCAGGACCTATTTGAGATTTGAACATTTTAAATCATTTAAAGCGTGAATAATCATGAGTTTTAGCTGAGCATATTGCATTTTAACTCAAAGAAAAAGCGTTCAAGATGGTGTAAAGACCACAGGTTGTATGACCACAGGGTTCCAGGGTTTGCATCTAATTTAGCATCTAGTTTTTTGGGTGTTTTTTTGCATCTTACATGATTTATTGATATAAAACAGCATGCAAAGCATTCTTGTTTCACATGCATCCAGCTGTAGGTTGTTTGGGATGTTTAGTAGCACTCTAAAGCTTTTCTCTTTCTGCTAATGCTTTTCAAGAAAGATGTCTAGAAAGAGTCTAGTTAGAGAACATCATAAATTTAGTTCAGTTAATTATTATTGCCCTTGTCTGCAGTGTATCACACCCTTCTCTGAGAAAATGGTGGTTCGTACACATGCAGATTATATGCAATGCAGATGCAGACTTCAGACAATGTATGATTTGAAAGGAAGGGAAGGGAAGATGATAATGAATCCTGATAAAGTAGAAGAAGAAGAAGAGGATGATGAAGAACATCATCAGGTTTTAGAGCCTGTAACCTGAGCTCATCTTGGATTCAGCGTTGAGCTAAATTGTTTAATGACAAACTGCAGTTGGGGCCTCATCTGTGGAAAGAAACTGTTGAAAGGAAAATCCTGAAAATACGGTACAGATGTTTGGGGATGGTGTGTGTTTATGGATTCCGTAAAATCTTCCCTGTAATGTTTATTTACGTGCAAAGAGAAATATGTGTATTGTGTGTTTTATGAGGTTTTCAAATTGCACTAAATGTCTCCACTGTGTCTCTTCTTTTTCTCGTTAACCAGCTTATTTCATTTTGTTTTTGGTCTCTGCTGTGCAGCTATGTTCCCTCTACGAGTTTTCCTTTTTGGTGGCCTAGTTAGTCTCTGCGTCTGCCAGTACTATGACTATGATTTCGGACTTCCCCCGGAGCCCGTGCAGTCCACGCCCAGCTGTGTTCAGGAGTGCGAATGCCCGTTCAACTTCCCCACCGCCATGTACTGTAACGGCCGCAACTTGAAGTTCATCCCCATCGTCCCCACTGGAATCAAATACCTCTACCTGCAGGACAACTTGATCGAAGAGATCAAACCGGGTGTTTTTGACAACGTCACTGACTTGCGTTGGCTCGTCCTCGACAACAACAACATCACCAGCGACAAGATCCAATCAGGGACCATTGACAAACTTGGCAAGCTGGAGAAACTCATGTTCAGCTACAACAAGCTGACCAAACCGCCCGGCCCTCTCTCCAAGTCTCTAGATGAGTTGAAGTTAATCGGCAACCAGCTCACATCGTTCCCATCAGGCACCCTGTCTGGCATGGAGAACCTCACCAGCGTCTACCTGTCAAAGAACCAGCTCACCTCTGAGAGTCTTGCCGGGGCTTTTAAAGGGTTAAAGTCACTGATGCTGCTGGACGTGAGCGAAAACAAGCTGAAGAAGCTCCCAGCCGGCGTTCCTCCCTCCCTGCTCATGCTCTACGCTGACAACAACGAAATTGAGAGCATCTCCGGTGGCTACGTGGCCAAACTGCCCGAACTGCAGTATCTCCGCGTCTCCCACAACAAACTGGTGGACTCAGGGATTCCAGCAGGTGTCTTCAACGTGTCCTCCCTCCTAGAGCTGGACCTGTCCTTCAACAAGCTTCAGACCATCCCGGAAGTCAACGAAGCTCTCGAACACCTGTACCTGCAAGTCAATCAGATTAGCAGTGAGTGGATTGCGTCTCTTTTGTACTTTCTATTGTCTTTTTCTCCTCATTGTCTCTTTTATTTTATTCCATTGTATGATTAATCATTGTTTGCATTGTCCTTCTCGCAGAGTTTGACCTGGGAAGCATCTGCAAGTTCTCCTCACCCGTAAACTACTCCAAACTGAAGACGCTGCGACTGGACGGCAACAACCTCACCCACAGTAGCATGCCGGACGACGCGTCCAACTGTCTCCGCCAGGCCTCCGAGATCATCTTTGATTAGGGTCGCCCTACCTGTACCTGTGCACCTCAACTCACCTTGTCAGCTCCGTCCTTTATATGATCTAATCACACATCAGATTTGCCGGGTAAAACGCCGTCTGTGGTTACAGATAATAATTAATACACACCCCCTTACAGATATCTCACGTCGTGCCCTTGAATTAAAACCAACATTTGATATACAGCCCTGGAAAAAAATAAATAAGAGACCACTTTATTTTCTGAATCAGTTTTTCTGATTTTGTTTTATTCTATAAACTACAGACAACATTTCTCCCAAATTACAAATAAAAATATTTTTGTGATTTAGAGCATTTATTTGCAGAAAAAGATAAATGGCTGAAAAAAACAAAAAAGATGCAGAGCTTTCAGACCTCAAATAAGTACAATTTAAGAGTTCAGAACCTCTGCATCTTGGCATGTTGTCCTCCACCAGTCTTACACACTGCTTTTGGATAGCTCCTGGTGCAAAAATTCAAGCATTTCAGTTTGGTAGTTTGATGGCTTGTGATCATCCATCTTCCTCTTGATTATATTCCAGAGGTTTTCAATTTGGTAAAATCAAGGAAAAACCTCAGCATTAAGTGGTTTCTTAATTTTTGTTTTTCCAGAGCTGTACGTTTTTTTGTTGGTGCCACAGTGGGAAAAAAGAAGTGCCAGCTTAAGTACACTAATATTACTACTTTACTACATTCAGAATCTTGAAATCTAAACCCTTGGCACATAAAATACGACAGTGCCTTGTACAAGACACGCATGTATTGTTAATGTTAGATATTGATAGTGTGTTATAGAATAGAAAATACATTTGTATGCATCTCCTTTTTTGAAGCAACACACACACTTCAAACATTCCTAACATTTTTGTTTTATGTATGTGGATACAATTACAAGTAATACATAGCCTCACGTGCCCTGAGAGATGTTGTATAGAATTTCTGAATACTTGTATCTTTAAGATTTTATCAAACAGGGCATCAATGTTCTGCAGTTACTGTACACATTACATTAATAAGCCTGCAGGTAAGGAATTAAAAATGCTTTTTAAAAATCTTTTTTTTTTTTATGAGCTATATCTTTATATTATCTCAATTCTGTTTAAAACTTATACCAGTTAAAGCAAAAGAGGCATCGGCTGTTATTCACATATCTGTTTCACATATATATAAAACACAGGAAAGCATTGCAGAGTGCAGCATTGCTGAATCATGTCTTGCCTTAAATATCTTACTTTCTCTTCAGAAGACATCGGTTGGTTGATTAATTGGTTGGTTGGTTGATTGGTGGGTTGGTTGGTCATTGAAACTGCTAAGGTGTAACTTACAAGTGTTTTACTGTGAAGAATTGCTATGCAGTCTGAATAAACTACAGGTTTAATCAACAGCAGCTTACTGCTCTAGAAACTGACCATGTTTATGCATTATCCTAATTTTACTTGCATGCAATTCATCATACATTCTTTAACAATAAAATTCTTCATGTTTTTTTGCATTGTCAAAAAGTCACTCAATTTGAAACAGTGTTGTTTCAGAGACATTGGGGATGTGTCATGTTGAACGACGAGCATACCTTGATATGTATTTGTTGAGAAACAGTGAATTGTGAATTTAACGGTGAATAAATAAAGTTTCAGATGTTGTGGCCCAAGAAATTGATCACAGATTTACTGCATCAACCTTCCTGTCCATCGCAAATTTACTCAATACTACTAAAGTTACATTACAGAACAATCAGAAACCGGTAACACTTTCTATGAATGTCATCTTTATTAGACTCTATAACTACATTCATAATATATTATAATGCATTCATAAGGCATTATAAACATGGCTATAAATATTTATAAAAATGCATAACCCACTATAGCCATGTTTCTTAAGCATTATGACTTGTGATCATAATACATTATAAGCTATGCGTATGATATACATGTTAAAAATAGTATATATCTATCATTAATAATCTAGTCCTACAATGAAAGTCTGTCACTTTACTTACAGTGCACAAAGACCTGTTATAATACATTATAATTGACTATAACTAATGTTATATTCAAGACAAGTATAAGTCATAAGTGGTTAAAATATATTTACAGGATTATTGAGGGTGTGTTTATAAGTTGGAAGCTTTTTTAGTCATGAGTTTCTTGGTATTGACGTATGACATGTTATGAACACAGCTATTAATGCATTATAATCACAGTTCATGATGCATAATAAACATGAATATGATGAATTATAGAGTTTTATAAATATGTATAGCCATGTTTATAATGCCTTATGAATGCATTATAATGTGTTATAAATATATTTATAGAGTCTTACAGAGATGACATTCATAGAAAGTGTTACCCAGAAACCCTTTAATTTAAAGGGTATGAATACAGGGGGGTTATAACACATTCATAAGCACTGAATAATGCATCTATAAAGCAAAGCCTATTAGTAATTATAAATATTTCAATATTTTTTAATAACTAATGCATACGAATGAGATAAATGAGGCTGTAGTAAAATGGCATGCTAAAGTGATCAAGTTTTGCATCATTTATAACATCTTTATTCAGCACCTTTCCGCCATAGGGTGTAACTTTGAGAGCTGAACTGATTCTGTGTTTATACTGCATGTGATCTGCTATTAAGTGGAATTTAGCTGTACACATGTTAATACTTGACCAACTGCGTAATCTGAACAGTCTTTGGTGCATGCTAATTCAAACTTATCCAAGAGCCATGATTCATCTAATCGATTATCAAGTTGTCAGCCAAGTTACAGGACTTTTGATAATTTCAGAGAAATAATAAAACATATCCTCTGGAATTAATTAGCATGGAGTCCCTTGTCGAGATTGATTTCTTTGGTCTCTATAAAGACTGGAGCAGTTTTAAGTTCATCTCTTTCTCCTGAAAGACGTTAGTCATGGTCACAGAGCCATGGAAATTTAAGTTAGTAGTTTGTAATGCAGCTAAACTCCTGCTTAACAGATCTTAAGCTCTATTCATATCCCACTGTGAAACACAATCAGCTACACTACTCTGAAAACCTGCTGATTGAAGGCTTAGTTTACAATTAAGCAATAATACACAAGAGTGTGTGCTATGATGTGTAATATTGGCACGAAACCACAGGTAAAGTACTGTATATCAGCACAGCAGTATCACTGTTTATTGAAAGATTTTAAAGAGTTAAATAGGAGAAGAAAATATAGGATCTGTTTGGTTATAAACACTCCGCTAGTTAAAACAGTTCCATTGCTGCTCTGTTTGTAGCTGTGCTATTTGGCTTGTAAGCGCTGCAACGTTGCTAGGTTACCTGTATGTGGTGGAGTAATACAGTAACACATGGAGAGGTTTGGTTACAGTGCATTACTGGCTGATAATGGCACTCATAGAACGCCTCTCAGCCAATCACATTGCACATTGCAGTTTATAATGCATTACTGATTCCAAATGAATCATGTGCATTAACGCTTTAACATTGACAGCCCTAATTTAAATACAATAAATAATAAATAATAAATAATTTAAAAAAAATAAAACACTACACTCCAGCTTCATTAGTGTATTAAATGGCCTTAAACTAAAGTGATGAACTTTTGCATCATTTTATAACATTGTTATAAAGCATCATTATCCTATAGGTTGTAACTTTAAGAGCTGAACTGATTCTGTGTTAAAGAGGAGGAGAAAATATGATCTGATTGGTTATAAACACTCCGCTAGTTAAAACAGTTCCATTGCTGCTCTGTTTGTAGCTGTAGCGCTGTTTGGCTTGTAAGCGCTGCATCGTTGCTAGGTTACCTGTATGTGGCGGAGTAATACATGGAGAGCTTCGGTTACAGTACATTATCGGTTGATAATGGTACTGATAGAACGCCTCTCAGCCAATCACATTGCAGGGTTGGAGCTTACTGTGGTATAATTTGTACCTCCAGTAATTAAATCACAAGGAAGCATATGAGCACAATGCATATATATAGTCGCTTGACCCTTAAAGGAGAAATCTGGTGTAAAATGGGTGACTTGGGTTGTAGTAAATCATGATAACGAGCACAAACTTTTGTTGAATAGCCCACTTCCATTAACCCAAGCATTTCCAAATACACAGCTTTTAACAGATGCTTCCAACAGGCTTGCAATAATAGTGACAGGGCCATAAAGTTACCCAAGCAAAGAAGCTCAAAGTATCTCTACAGCTAGATTGTGCACAGCTAGTTTCCTTCAAGTAGTCACTAATTATCGCTAATTGAGATTCTACACAACCAGCTTTGCCAAACTTACAAGTGTAGAGCAGGATCTGCAGAACCTGGATGCCTGCATGCCCAACCATATCTCTTATTCTGTATCCAGGCTAGTGGGGACTAAACGTTTTCCCATATAACCATTTACTTTAGCTCTAATATTGTAATTATTTATATATTTCATCATTACATTCACACATAAAACAGCTCCTTCTACACTGTAAACCCAGATAAGTTGAATTTACTTAAAAAATTGAGGAAACCGGTTGCCTTAAAAAGTTAAGTAATGTGGAATGAAAACTTGAGTTAGCATAACTTAGAACATCAAGTTATTACAACTAAAGGGGAAGTTGATGTAACTTTTTTATTTTTGTTATACTGTAAAACCGGATAAGTTGAGTTTACTTTAAAAAAAATTAAGAAACTGGTTGCCTTAAAAAACGTTAAGCAACGAGGAATGAAACATTGAGCTGGCATAAATTAAAATCAAGTTATTACAAATAAAGGGGAAATTGATTTATTTGTAAGGTAGCTCAGGGGGAATCACTACACACTGATGGTGAGTGTCTGTCAGAAACTGTTGGACACACCCCCAGTATGCAAATAGATTGTGACAGAAGCCAATGGAAAAGAAGCTGTTAATGGCAAAACAGACTAAACTCAGTTATTATAAGTTGGTTCAACTCAAAGATCTCAGTTTGAATAGTACAGTATATAAGTGCCCAGAAATGTTCAACTAACTCAAAATAGTTGAGTATTGTTTAGATTTTATGTAAAACAGACTTTTAGGTTTACAAGGTTTTCCTAAATTTCCTTTGGGATAAATAAAGGCATGATTGTATTCTAATCACAATAAATCGTACAGTAGTTATCTATCTACATATGTATAGTGAGATGCATGCACAGTTTATATAACACCACATGTTAACAAAAGCTGCATATATTGAGTATTTTGTCTTGTTACTATAATGTACCCTGTGCTGCAGTGTACAGAGGGCTGCTGTAAGAAGCTGTAATCCAGACAATGTGGTGAGCCAAGCAGGGTCCTAACTAATCAAGTCTGATCACTCTGTGATTATGGGGATTATTGTGACCGAGCTAAAGTCTTCCAGTGCAATTTTACTGAGAAAACATTCCTTTTTGCTGACTGCAGAGAAACAGCTGCTTTTATCTTTAACACAAAACATCAAATCCAAGACTGTAGTCTGTCCTACTGTTTGTACATTCAGACAAAGGGTAACAAAATGATTTTGGTTTTAGGAAAAAAAAAAAAGTATCATAATTGCTATCTTGGCAATGCAGGCACGCCGAGGGTACACCCACATTTATTACGCACACATGAACACACAGCAGTGCACAAACCCAACTTTTACATCAACAATAAACAGGATACTAAATAAAATAACATTACTGTTCCTGTAAATGAGCAGCTGGTGCACCTTTGCAGTGTAAACAAGGAGCTCAGTTTCCATTAAAATAGTAATCTGCCAAAAATAAAACCGCCTTTTGGGTGTTTTGACCCATCGTTACGATAGCAAAGACACACCGACACGCCCTAAATCATGCTGCACAATGCACAGTTGACGGCTCACCTATAGATCACTAAAATAGGGTCAGTTGTCAGCAGTAGTGTACATACACAACAACTCAAAAATTTGAATTTAAATTTGAATGCTTAAACTTTGCTTTGTTTAGTTATAACTTTAAAAGTTCTATATAGCACCAAAAAAGTATTTAACTATTGTGCCAAAACGGGCACACCAGCCAAAACGGGCACATGTCCCCCCGCTGCTCATTGAGCTCCATTGGCTACCAGTTGATGCTCGCATCAAATTCAAAACTCTTACAATCGCCTACAAGGTGATGTCAGAACAGCTCCTTCCTACCTGCACTCGCTCCTGAAGGCTTACGCTACCTCCCGGCCGCTGCGCTCCTCCAATGAACGTCGCCTCGCTTTGCCAAACAAACATTCACACAAAGCAATCCAGACTGTTCTCATACAGAGTTCCCCAATGGTGGAACAAACTACCTTCCACTACCAGATCAGGAGAATCTCTCGCTATCTTTAATAAACTCCTGAAGACAGAGCTCTTCAAAGAGCACTTACTCTCCTAACACCTCTAACACACTAACTACTTCTAACCTCATTTCCTTCTTCCTCTCCTTCACTCCTCTATCCTATTATTCCCCTTTGACCTCCTTTTATCCCTATCCAAAGATGTTTTTCCTTTAAACTTATTTTACATTGTACTTGACTATTGTAAGTCGCTTTGGACAAAAGCGTCTGCCTAATGTAATGTAATGTAATGTAATGTAATGTTACAAGTCAAAAGACCTTTTCAGTACTCTCCCAGCTAAAAACTTGTGGTTCTTAGAACGTTCAATCTGTCAAGTTTTCTGGATGTTCCTAGAACATTATATTTAACGTTTTTAAACATTCTGCTAACGTTGCTGCACTGTTATGAGGACCTTATTTTAAGGTCATTATAACATACTTTGAGAATTTGAAAAATGTTTTTTGATGATCTTAAAATTATGTCCTCATAAGTTAAATTCTTATTAAGCCTTTGTCTTAAAAATAGGCCTGTGCTTCTTCCTTGTTGCACTGTTTTATAACATCATGTTAAACTGATTTATCTCATTTAAACAACTAGGAATTCTAGTTAAAAAAAGTAAAATTGATGCAGCTCTATACTACTGCAACAATATAGACAGAGGTGTGAAGTAATGAAGTACAAATACTTTGTTACATTACTTAAGTAGAAATGTAGGTTATCTATACTTTACTGAAGTAATTATTATTACATTTTCACACAATTATCTGAACTTTCTGCTCCCAATATTTTATTAAATGTCTTGGGTTCGCAATAAGCACACCTTGATTTCAGTAAGGAAACTGCATTTACTGGTTTCTGAACAGAGTAATAACACCAGGCACCATCTCTGTAGTACAGCACTGCAATGGTTCACCCAACAGCATCTTGCACATGCGCCCAACCTAACCTAGGACCCGAACTCCTATTGGCTGCATATCACTACATCTTCCCTTTTTTATATATAAAAAAAACAAAACTGTCCTTATAATTTCTATAACCGTACAACATAAGCAGAATCTTGAAATAAAGTTGTAGCTCACATTTTTTAAACATTTCCAATCTCACATTTCTGAACATTCTTCACCATAACTAAATTGTCCTTTTTTTTTTTTTATACACAACGTGTAACTTCAGTGGTAAGTCTTCTATTTAGCATGACTCAATCAGTCTCTCAGGAGGTTTATGTGCGCGTGTTGACCTTCTAACACATGATTTCTCCTGGTCAGAGTTACGTACAGAGTTATCTGGAAGAGTCTCCGAACCACTGTTGGTCTGATTCAGCTCTGGTTCTTTCAAGATGTCACATCGATTCCTCCTTAGAACAGCGCCATCCTCTGTCTGAATCGTGTATGACCTTGGTTGTACTTGCTCCAGCACAGTATCTTTCTTTCCCCAGGTGTCCTCTTTGTCCTTGAGCCTCACTCCGTCACCTTCATGTAACTCTGGGAGCTGTCTTGCTTTCATGTCATAGTAGATCTTCTGTTTTGACCTCTCATATTCCTTGAGCTGTCTTACTGTCTCACCGTTCTCCGTGGCAAGAAGGTCATCCTTCACAGGTAGATTGGAGCGAATACGTCGCCCCATGAGTAGCTGAGCAGGTGAATAACCGCAATCAAGTGGGGTACTACGATATGCAAGTAGTGCTTTGTAGAAATCACCTCCACTGTCTTTAGCTTTTCTCATCAGCGTTTTCACAATTCCCACAGACTTTTCCACTAGCCCATTCGATTGTGGAAAATGAGGACTGGACGTAGAATGTACGAAGTCCCATGCCTCAGAAAAAACTTTGAAACTTGCACAGCTAAATTGTGGGCCGTTGTCTGTAAACACCTCCGTAGGTACGCCATGTCTGGAAAAAATTGACTTCATGCACGTGATTACGTGCTCTGCTGTAGTGGAGCTTAAACCACATACTTCAGGATATAATGAGTGGTAATCTGTGACTATCAGAAAATCTTTGTTGTTGCAGGTGAATAAATCAGCACCTACTTTCTGATATGGTCTCTGTGGCACAGGATGTGGCATCAGTGGCTCACAGGGGTTTCTAGGCCTATATTTCAGGCATGTCTGGCAGGATGACACCAAGTCTGTAATCTCCTTGTTGATTCTGGGCCAGAACATAACTTCACGTGCCCTTCTCTTGCACTTCTCCATGCCCAAATGTCCCTCGTGGACCTTTTCTAGCATCATTTTTTGTAGACTTTTTGGAATTACTATCTTACTGCCTTTGTACACTACATCATTCACTACAGTAAGCTCAGCTCTGCAATTCCAATAGTCTTGGATATCTGAGACACACTGCTGCCGCGTTAGAGGCCATCCAGTCAACACCACCTGTTTGAGTTGTTTCAGGATTTGATCTTTCTCAGTCTCTTCCCGGATCTGCTGCATTCTTGCATCTGCAACAGGTAATGATAACGTCACCATACTCACATAGGCCTGCACGTCCTCAGCTGTTTTGTGGATTGATGGGGCTTTCGGATCCACAGCTCTGGACAGCGTGTCTGCTGTATACATAAACTTCCCTGGTATATAGGACACATTCAGTGTGTACCGCTGAAGCTTGATCATCAGCCTCTGTATGCGCAGTGGACAGTCATTAAGTGACTTTGAAAACAGTGCAATCAGTGGTTTGTGATCTGTTTCTGAACTTACAGTCTGTCCTGCTATGAACTGATGAAATCTTTCACAAGCAAATGTGATGCTGAGCAGCTCTTTCTCGATCTGAGCATATCTGGTTTCTGCTCCAGTCATCGATCGAGAAGCATACGCTACTGGTTGCCAGTCTTCGTCATATTTCTGCAGTAGTACTGCACCTAGACCAGTCTGTGATGCATCAGACGAAATTTTCATGGGTCTGGCAGGATCATAGAATCTTAACACTGGCTCCTCAGTCAGCACTTTCTTGAGCTGTTGCCATGCCTTTTCTTGTTCCTGATTCCAATCCCATTCATTTTTCTTTTCAGTTAGCCATCTAAGTGGTGCAATCTTTTCAGATAGATTGGGTATGAACTTTCCCATATAATTGATCATACCCATGAACCTCTGCACATCTTTCTTGCATTGGGGTCTCGGCATATTTTCAATGGCAGAAACTTTCATTGGATCAGGTCGGATCCCCTCACTGCCGATGATGTCTCCCACAAATGTCAGTTCAGACACACCCAGATGGCACTTTTCCCTGTTCAGTTTCAGATTTGTCTTTCGAGTAGCTTCTAGGACCTGTCTGAGTCTGGTATCATGCTCTTCTTTCGTGGCTCCCCATATAATGATGTCGTCCATGGACGTGTCAACTCCTTCAATGTGCTCATAGACTAGGTGTATCGTCTTGTGGTACACCTCAGGAGCTGATGCAATCCCAAACGGCAATCTCAGGAACCGGTATCTCGCAAATGGTGTATTGAATGTACACAATTTAGAGCTGGCTTCATCCAACTTTAGCTGCCAAAATCCAGACGAGGCATCCAATTTGCTGAAGAATTTTGCATTGGCAAACTGAGCCATTATCTCTTCACGTGTAGGGAGTTTGAAATGTTCTCTTTTTATTGCCTTATTGAGATCCCTTGGATCTAAACAAATCCTCAGCTTGCCATTTTTCTTGTCAACTATTACAAGAGAGCTGACCCACTCAGTAGGCTCATCAATTTTTTGAATAACCCCAAGACTTTCCATTCTGTCTAGCTCCATTTTCAGTTCATGTCTTAGCGCAAATGGCACTTTTCTGCAAGGGTGTATTACAGGAGGTACAGTCTTGTCAATCCGAATGGTGTGCTCACCAGGCAGACAGCCCAGTCCTTTGAACAGATCACTGTACTCTTGCATCAAGCTGTCATATTCATCACCAGGTCCACTTTCAACTACTAGGACCCTCTTTACTAGGTTCAGTTTTTCACATGCCACCAAACCAAGTATGGCCTGTACCTCTTTTGGCACTACGATGAACAACAGAGTGTGCTCTCTCTCTTTGTAGGTCACCCGAGCAAGACATTTTCCTTTAACTGGAATATCAGTTCCAGCATAGCCAGTGACTTTTACTTTGGCATCATGCAGTTTGGGTCTTGGTTTGAGTTCATTATACACACTTTCTGAGATTACATTTACTTGAGCTCCGGTATCCAGCTTGAACTGTACCATTTTATTCTGGACTTGCAGAGGAATCATCCAGTCCTTTTGCTTTTGTTCATTTTGTGTCAACATGTCTACATAGAATTCCTCAAGCTCACTTTCAGTTACTGCATGCACCTGACTTTGTTTCTTTCCACTTTTACAACAACGTGCATAATGATTTGGCTTACCGCATTCATTGCAGTTTTTTCCATAAGCTGGACATTTTCTCGGCAAGTGCTGAGTACCACATCGATCACATTGTTTTTTGCTTGGATCTAGCGGGTTCCTGGTTCCCCCAGTCAGTCGCTTGTCTTTCTGTGCGTTACTGCTTTTCCTCACGTGCTTCTTCAGAGCATCCACAGTACAATGTTCATTTACTAGCTCTTTAGCCTGTGACTTCACGGTCTCAGCGGCTCTACACAATACTAGTGCCTTTTCCAGGTTTAAATCTTGCTCTCTCAGCAGTCTTTCACGCAGTGCACTATCTGGAATCCCACAGACAATTCTATCTTTAATCAGAGAGTCTGTTAACTCCCCAAACTCACATGTTTTGCTGCGGTTTTTCAGTTCCGTCACATACTGATCAATCGTTTCTCCTTGTTTTTGCAC
Organism: Astyanax mexicanus; assembly: GCF_023375975.1. Taxonomy (NCBI): domain Eukaryota; kingdom Metazoa; phylum Chordata; class Actinopteri; order Characiformes; family Acestrorhamphidae; genus Astyanax; species Astyanax mexicanus. Next base: position 3,099,234 of record NC_064409.1, read on the forward strand.
ACATGTGAAGAATCTGTGTCTTTCATAAGTCACGTTTCTCTTCGGGATGCAATACGCCTCAAATCTTTGCATTATTTTGTCCAGCTTCATTTCGTCTCCCTCCTCGAACACGAAGTTATTGTACACTTCCAGGGCTTCGTCCCCTATAACGTGCAAAAACATCGACGCCTTGACTCTGTCTTCTTTTCTATCAGCATCTATCGCAGATAAATATAATTCAAACCTTTGTTTGAATCGTCTCCAGTTCTCTGCAACGTTACCGGTTAACTGTAGCTTCGGCGGCGGCTGTAAACCTTCCATGCTCCCGCTCGCCGGTCACTTTACTTTCACTTTGTATAGCCTGCTAGCTAACAAAGCACGGCACTCGTAGTCACAACAACGTAGTTTCTCCGGTATTGTTCCTTCTGAATAAGCACTTCTGACACCATGTCTTGGGTTCGCAATAAGCACACCTTGATTTCAGTAAGGAAACTGCATTTACTGGTTTCTGAACAGAGTAATAACACCAGGCACCATCTCTGTAGTACAGCACTGCAATGGTTCACCCAACAGCATCTTGCACATGCGCCCAACCTAACCTAGGACCCGAACTCCTATTGGCTGCATATCACTACATTAAAAACAGTCTCGTTACTCCTGTTTCATTTCAGCTCCTTTTCATTTCGGCTTCTCATCGTTTTTTTTTTTTTTTTTCTGATCGTCAATTGAAGTATGTAATTAAACCCTACAGTATCTATACTTATGAATGGAGATACTTTTCACACCTTTGTCTTGGTGCAACTATTTTGTTTGTGCAAAAAATTCAGTTAGGTACATTCTATGCATTGTTTTTTGCAGTGCAGAAAAGCAGGAAAGCATGAAGTAAGCATGGAGCATGGCGTAATTGATTTTACATTTTCAAACAACTATCTGCTATAACTTTCTACTCCTTACATTTTAAAAATAACTACTAGTTACTCCTATTTCATTTAAGCTCGATTTTATTTTGGCTTCTCATCGTTCAATAAAAAATAAAAGCCCTATCCAGATAAATCTCTGCATCCAGATAGAGTGATAGAGTGAATCTGATTGTGATTGGATGTAGAGAAGTAAAAAAAATGTACCATTCTGAGTTCTGTGCATGACTTTTGCAGTGCAGATGGAAAGCATGAATTCTTAAGTCAGTTTGCATAAGGAGATCATAAGGAGATCATAAGGAGACCCTGAGGAGATCCTGAGGGCACCACCTTGTCCTCTCTCTCTCTCTCTCTCTTACTATTAACTTGACATTTTTTCAGTCTGACATGTCAGTGCAATGGCTTTCCTCCCTGCACAGCTATTCATGGGGAAAATGATGGATTATATTTAACGTTTTTAAACATTCTGCTAACGTTGCTGCACTGTTATGAGGACCTTATTTTAAGGTGATTATAACATACTTTGAGCATTTTAATTTTTTTTTTGACGATCTTAAAATTATGTCCTCATAAGATACATTCCTAATAAGCAGTTGTCTTACATAATATGCCTGTGCTTCTTCTGTGTTGCACTGTTGATTAACATCATTCAGAACAGATTTGGCTCATTTAAACAACTAGAAATTAAAAAAGTTAAAAAAGTACAATGATGCAGTTTATGGGATGTGCTGGTCTAGATCTAAGCTCTGTACTACTGCAACAGTATAGACAGAGGTGTGAAGTAATAAAGCACAAATACTTCGTTACATTACTTAAGTAGAAATGTTGGTTATCTATACTTTACTGTACTGTAATTATTTTTACATTTTCACACAATTATCAGAACATTCTACTCCTTACATTTTAATAAAAATAGCCTCGTTAGCTCATTTTCATTCCGTCTTCTCCTAAATCAATTCTTAAGTCAGTTTGCATAAGGAGATCATAAGGTGATCATAAGGAGATCCTGAGGGTACCACCTTGTCCTTGACGTATCCACCTTCTCTTCCCTCTCTCTCTCTTTCTATTGACTTGACATTTTTTCAGTCTGACATGTCAGTGCAATGGCTTTCCACCCTCCGCAGCTATTCATGGGGAAAATGATGGACGTGCCCTTTTTGGCCTGGTTAAATGGAGTGTTTAAAACACCTTCAGCGCAGCTACCGAGACGCAGCAGAGCAAGGGTTAAATGTCTAAATGTCTCCAAGCCACCTGCGACTCTTAACAGTGGGGCTGCTGGAGTCTGCCCCCCCCCCTCCTTTCTCCATCTCCACACTACTACGTCCTACACTTTCTACCACAAAACAGAGGGGTAACAAAGTGCTGGGCTGCCAATAAGTAGCCAAGGCATGCTCAGAGGAAGACAAACTTACACACATTTCAATAACACACACACACACACACACACACATATTTACACACACACATATATTCGCACACACACACCCCCTCTTTTTCCAGCTCAACCAGCTGTCAGGGGTACAGCCTCGAGGGAACAGAACTAACAACAATACAAATCTAATCAGGCTGTGTCCTCTCCTGTATGGACGGAGACAGAGACAGAGAGAGGCTGGGACAGAGCAGAGTGGACTGGTAGCCTGAGCCTCGAGAAAAGGGGACCAGCAGCCCCAAATCTAGAACCAGAACCAGCACCTCCACCTGCACAAGCACAGCTGATCCCTGCGTCTGTAGGAAGCAGGTAATGCATTTTTTAATCCTTTTATCATTTAACCTGTTGATTTATTATTGTATTTATTAATTATATATACAGCTCTGAAAAAAACTAAATGAAGAGAGCACTTCAGTTTCTGAATCAGTTTCTCTGATTTTGCCATGTATAGGTTTATGTTTGAGTTTTTTTTTAATTCTATAAACTACAGAGAAAAGGCTGAAATAACAAAAGAGATGCAGAACTTTCAAACCTCAAATAATGCAAAAAAGTTCTTTTAGTTAAAGTTTAAAGTTTTTTAATCACAGTTTTCATGCATCTTGGCATCATGTTCTCCTCCACCAGTCTTACACACTGCTTTTGGATAACTTTATGCTGCTTTACTCCTGGTGCAAAAAATCAAGCAGTTCAGTTTGGTGGTTTGATGGCTTGTGATCATCCATCTTCCTCTTGATTATATTCCAGAGGTTTTCAATTTGCTAAAATCAAAGAAACTCATCAATTTTAAGTGCTCTCTTATTATTTATTTTTTTTTTTTTGTGGTGAATTTAGGGAAGGTGGGGTTGCACCAAAATCTATTAATGTGAAGGAAACATCTTTGGAAGCATCTTCTGTAAAGGTGCCAAAAAAGTTATTGGTACACTTTATTGGGATGGTCCATTACAGATGCCTCATAGAATGTATGTGATTCTCTATAGAACCTAACAATACACCTAATCCTAAACCTAATGGATTAGATTTTAACCTAAAACACCCCTAAAACATTCAATAGATGATTATTTACTTACACCTAACACTAAGTTACATTTAATACACGTTTAGTTGAATGTAAGCTGAATTTTAGTTGAGACATCTATCATATCAAAGTGTTACCAGGTTATTTAGTGTGATGCTCAGGAAAAACTTTTCTTTTGGTTTTCTTAATAAATGTTCTGTAATGAAAGTACATTTTTACAATGTTGCAGGAAGAACTTCCACATAATGTAAGCTTGTAATTCTAATTGCAAACTAAAAGTAAGTTTAATCGAGGTGCAGCATCATTTTACTGTGATTCACTTCTTCAGGGGTTATTTAGTTAAGATGATTAAGATAAATAAGGTAAATTTCTTTATAGATCAATGACTCATCAAATAATCACTTGGATGGATGAATGGATGGATGGATGGATGGATGGATGGATGGATGGATGGATGGATAGATAGATAGATAGATAGATAGATAGATAGATAGATAGATAGATAGATAGATAGATAGATAGATAGATAGATAGATAGATAGATAGATAGATAGATAGATAGATAGATAGATAGATAGAAGCAAACACAATAGTAAATACTGTCTAATAATAATTAATATAAATAATATACAATGTGTGCTTAAGTAAACAGTACACATCTATAATAAATAATTTATATAAAACACAATCTAACAAATTAAACCTTTTCAGACGATTCTATATAGCTCAATATAATTATTCCACTATTGTTTTAAAGCTAAATAATAATAATAATAATAATAATAATAATAATAATATTTTTTTTATTTTTATAGCGCTTTTCAGGAAACTCAAAGATGCTTTACATTGCATTAAAAAACACAATAAAAATACATATTAAAATAATCATCATCATCATCATCAACATCATCAATACTATACAGTAGAAATCAATAGAGCAAAACAATCAATGCATAATAGATAGAAAATTTTTTATTAAATAAGTTAAAAACAGAAGAAGAAAAGGAGAGGAGAGGGAAAAGGAGAGGCAAATAGAAATGTTGCATCATGTGTTGAAAGCAGATCTGAAAAGGTGAGTTTTAAGGAGAGATTTGGGAAGAGAGAAGTGGGAAGATCAAATAACACCTTTTTAGCGACTTAAACAGTCAATTTGAATGTTTAGATTGTGAGCATGATTCATTTATTTCATTTTTTACAGTAACACAGACAGAAAGTGGATTTTAACCACAGCTGTCGAGCAGAACTGAACCCAAGAGCTGAGCTAGCACACAAGCAAATGCTATTAGCATAACTGGCCAAGTCACAAAGTCTCATCCAGGAAATGAATCTGATCAGATTTGGGGGCATGTGGTTCCTTTTAGATGGTACAAACAGAGGCCAGCTCGTGTCTCCACAGACTTTTATCTCTGCCATGAAGAAAATCTATCCCTGAGTCAAACTGAACTTGTGTCAAAACCTAATTTAAATGCTTTAATTTTTAAAGCTTTTCAGCTGGGATATGTGAATTAAATTAAGTGGAACATTTCAGTAATATAAAACATGCATTATACTCTCAGTGCTGAAGATTATAATAAGCTGAAGTGTTTTTTTCTGCTGTCATAATTCTATTATTCTCCCACAGGCTCTGATGAAAATTGATGAATCAACATTTTTGGAGAATTTTGAAGCATTTAATGTAGATTCTCACGATTTTCAAGCATGCAATTAAATTAAATAAATAAAAAATTGGTTAGCACTAAGGAGCTGATACCCTATGGTGCAAAGACATCTGTGCATGAGAGCGTTACTCCAAACAGATGTGGATTCCATTGTGGAGCCCCATCCAACCACGCCTTTCTGAGACTAGCTGAGCTGTGAGTGAGTCAGTTCAGCACAGGATATAGGAGCTCTTTCATAGCCCACTCAAATCTGCGGGCATCAAATCTGCAATGCTTTTTATTGTATTGTAATATATATATATATATATATATATATATATATGTATTTCTTTATCTTTTATTATAAGTCAAACTGATTTAAAGTTTGCAAGGTCAACACTGAAAATATCTATGAAAAAGGAAAGTATTAAGAATGATTAACCTCATATGAGGACACTAAATTACTGCTTTTCTGAACCATAATACTTAAAGGTCTCAATCCATCATAGTTTTATTCATTTTAATTGTCTATTTATGGTCTCGAGCTTTTGTGTTTTTTGTGAAAAAAAAAAAACGCTCCAGTGATCCGGTACAACACTGCTTTAGTCCGGTGGAGGAGTGGGCAGGGAAAACGATAGGATTTCGGCTCTTGCTCATGAATATTCATACATGCAAACATATCGCCTCTGATTGGCTAAGAGCACTTGCGACACCAGGAGGCAGCGAGACAGACAATAGTTAGAAATGTTTTAAAATATTTTTTGTTTCACTTATAACAGTCTTTGCGATGTCATATGTTACTTTATAACGTGTAATAATGCCCTGCTAAGTGCAGTTCAGCCACTGATCTAGCCTTAGAGTCTCTGTAGTAAAACGCCAAATCCACCGGAGATCCTATTTAAACAGTTACACACAGAGGTGGGTAGTCCAAGTCCAGAAAGTAAAAATCCACCCCAGAATGGATTTTTTTCCTGATCAACTCGTTTTTCTGAATATTTCCTTTTACTAGCAACTGCAGACAATGGAGGTTGTGGAAGAGTTTCATGTGCAGAATCATAAACAACTCAGAGAGACCTACTGTATTTCACAAAGACCCTTTGACCTCATATGGAGACACTTCTGTATCATATAGTGATCTCTTGACAACATTTCACACTCAACTGATTGAAAACAAGAGGGTGGGAATCCCAGTCAAAGGTTTCTACAGCCAGTACAGACAGAAACATGGGCCAGGTACACAATTCTCATCCAATTTAATGTTTGAAACTATTTCTATTATGTTCATTTACTCCCTGTCGAAAGATAAAGGTTTGTGTTTTGGATTAATTGGGTCCTACTGATCCCAAATGGCAAGGACAGATTTTAAATGTTAAAATAAAGTACAGTCCCCAAATACGGACATTGTTTTTTTTTTTGCTTGTTAGGTCCCAAATTAAAAATGCTCACCAAGCAAAAGTCCAGGTCTCAGGAGGTTAATAGTGGGCATGAAGCATGTCCTGAGATGTTCAACAAAGGAGACCATGCCAACTGACCCCATTAAATGCAAAATGCAATAAAGTTTTAAAAGCAATATCAACAAACAATTACCTACAAAAAAAAACATGTAAGAGAGAGAATTTATTGAGACACCAATTCAGTACTTCTACAAATTTGCCTTTTTAACAAAAAATCTAACTTTATTTTTTTTGTTTTTTTCTTATCTTAAGTTATCCCTTTCAGAGCTGAATTATATCAAGTGATGGAAAAATATAAGAATGCTGTTTCTGTAAGAAATGCACAAAAATGAAGACTCTAATATTCTACTATAAAACCATCCAATTAATATTTATGATGTTTTTTTCCATTGCATTGGATGCATGTATTGGAAGCATTGCATTAGATGTATTAAATTAGTAAAAATTAGCTATTACTTTCCCTCAATGGCTCTTGCACTACTATTTTTCAGTGCAGTGGGCGAGGCCAAACTACTATTTCATTTGTTTATAAACTTGTTTCTTGGCTGGTTCATGGTCCATTCTGATGGACAACAGCTCACAAATACTGTTATATACAACAAAGGGTTATTCTATTTTTAGCTCCTTCATGACTGAATAATGTGAAAAGAGTTATTAGTAAACGAACAAAGAACAACAGACATCTCCCAAAATGGAGAAATAGTTGATAAAATGTAGGTTTATTTGTTGAAATGTCTCAAATATCACAAACAGCACAGTTTTAGCACGGGCCTAATTGCTCTACAAGCACTTAATGACTTTATACTGTAAGCTCTACACTCTATACTGCCATTTAAAAGATACCAAGAGTCTGAATGTGGCCGTGCTCTTCAAGACTTCCTGTTGATAAAGGTTTTAGACTGTGCTGTAGGATTAAGTAGATGTTCACCTCATTACATTGGTACCTTTTCTGGTACACCATCCACTGGCTCTATTGTCTAATAGTGCCATCCTAGACACTACGTGCTGGATAAAGGATTTGGATTGTGGGTAATCGTGGATTAGGATCCTCCTCATGCTTTGAAAAGCCAGTTATATGGGATTAAGGAGGCCTTGCACTGTTTAAGTGGCATAAAAGGAAATGAGAACAATCCAATGACAAAATGAGATTTGCTCGGAGCTGTCTATCACACTGTCTCATCAGAGGTCAGAGCTGTCCCATTGCTTTGTAGACTCTGTGAGATAATGTAGAATCTTTACTAGATAAAACGTAGTGCATTAGTTGATATTATTGGTTTCATTATATTATTCAGTAAGGTCAAAGTTACTAGCATGAGCTTGTTTAAGAAAACCAAATAAAACGATAACGTAAGGCTTCAATGCGGTTTTTAAAAAGAAAAATATTTTTAAAAATCAATCACATACAATTCTAACGAAAAACGTTCTGATGAGTGTCTGTTTATGGACAAAAAACAAAAAAGCCAATTGGCTTGCCAATCATTTGTGCCGAAAGCATAGAATGGTCCTCATGCTAGTGGCTCCCTCTTGATATGGAGATCTGCGCAAGTGCAGTAGCCACACTAAGCTGAAAAAAGCATGTTTTTGTGCATTGTTGAGCCGTAATCGGCAAAATAATCGTGTAAATATGCTGTTAACATGGTAATCTGACCATGTAATCGGTTTTCAGTATTTTAGTCTCTCCTCATTCAAACAGATAGGAGGCTGGTCTTAAGTGACTCTAGAAAACTGCTTGCTGGTATTGCAAAGGCAAAATTGTTCAAAAAAGTAATCTGAATTGACTATAAGAACTTTGCCCAAGTTTATCTGTCTCTTGTTGGTGTGTTTAAGAGTCTAGCAGGCTCTAGCAGCCGTCTATAAAACAACCAACCCACCAGAGACATCAACTATATTGATGCTACTTTCTTCAAGGCTTAATTTTTCTTCAAATTTTCCTATATATATAAAAAAAATATATGCCGTTTTTTTATAGGAGCTGTCTATCACACTGTTTTATCAGAGGTCAGACCTGCCCCATTGCTTTGTAGACACGAAATAAAACATAGTGCAACGATTGATTTTATTAGTTTTATTATTTTATTCCATAAGGTCAGAATTGCTCGCATGAGCTTGTTTAAGAGAACCAACTATGAATTTATTTGATAAAGAGCATTTAATATGAAAGCGATAACATAAAGCTTTAATACTGCTAAAGAAATATATTTTATTAAGTGGCTGTTTATGTATAAAACCCCGCCCTTTAACAAACAAGCCAATGAGTGTGCTAATCAGTTGTACCCAAAGCATAGGATGGTCGGCATTCTGTGGAGATGTGGTGATCTGTGCAAGTGCAGTAGCCATACTACGCTGGTAAAAGCATGTTTTGGTGCATTATTGAGCCATATTCTGCAAGATAATCAGATATGTTTTCATAGATTGTATTAGTGATTTAAAATATGCTGTTAAAATGGTAATCTGATCGATGGCTAGTCTTGAGTGACCCTAGATAACTGCATGCTCGCATTGCAAAGACATTGACCACAGAATAAACTGACTTGACTAAAAGCACTTTGCCCAATGTCTCTTGTTGGACTTGTTGACCAGTCATGTTGTTAGTTAGCACACTGGCTAATCTAGCAAGCTACCTATCAAACAACCATCCTACCAGAGACATTAAGATTAACCCCTTGAACTCTAGGCTGGTTTTATGTGTTTTTTCTCCGTTTTTGTTTCCAGTTTCTCTTTTTCAGGTCTTATAACACAGTAGTTATATCAGACAGACACATGCCCTGATCTCTTTTACTCCAGAGGACATACGGCTGCTCAAAAATATCATCATTTAAAATATAATAAAAGGAAGCAGAATTGTTATATTTTCCTGGAACTGATCATGTTTTGGTCAAAATCCTACCACGCACCTGTTTTTTTATTATTATTATTTTTGAATGTATAGACTTTAAATATACCTAAGATATCTTTTCAAAAATGGTGAGACTAGAGTGTTTATGAGTTGAAAGTATAAGAACATTGATGATATATAATTCATTACATGGCTTATTAATTATTACTTTGATAAAATACATATAGAAACAGCATCAGACGGATTTATTTATTTTTCTTGATAATCAATAATCACACCTCTAGAATACATGTAGATACTAAAAACCTGACACTCAGAACAGCCTATGCCTTTCAGTATTTTGATCATCAGGACACACAAAGAAAACTACAGTATATGCAACAATGTAAACTTTTTAGTCTAAATAAATAAAAACTTAGTTCAGTGCAAAATAACTACTTAGTAAAAATGTGCTATTGAACTATTTTTAGAAAGAGTATGTTACGCCCTTTCTAAAAAGATATGGATTATGTTTATGTGTGAAGGGATTTCTGAGAATTTAAGCTAAGAACACAAGGTCCAATTTTGGATGTAAAATCCGTCCGTAGGGTTCTAAGGGTTCTAATTTTTCCTATGTATGCATAAAGACACATCATATAAAACTTGAAAGGAAGAAACACCAGTTATGAGCCTCTTATTAGCCTTAAAAAGATTAGATAGCAGATGCTGGAGACCTCAGATCCTTCTGTGTGCATTTGTCAGAAAATTTGGTTGGTTCTGTCATTTTAGAATATGATCTTAACTCATTTGTTTGCCATTTGTTGTTTGCTAAAAGCATCACTCCAATGTCCTTTTTGGCATCTTCAATTTAACATCTTATTGAAACTTAAGAACTCTTTTTCAGCAAATCCATGGAAAATAAGGCAGACATAGTTGAGTTATTCCTAAGTAATTGAACCCTCTGGTTTTGGCTTCTTTGGTTATTGACTAGAATAGATTGGGGTCATAGACTCTGCTCTAAGATGCCCTGAGATTGCTTCTGCTGTAAGTTCCCCGCTGTGAGACTGAGACACATGTTTGCACAGGAGATGAAAACAAGGAACAGGTGGAGGATGAAGGGTGTGGTGAAGTGCGGAGGCGCATGGCCTCATTATAACTGGGCCACAGCCCAAGTCCTCTGGTGCCACCCTGACACGCCAGCTTAGACACAATCCAGCATCACGGGATTATGACCCTTGATCTTGAGAGGCTATGATTGGCCGAGAAGGTGTCTAGTGTGTATGTCTGTAGAGGGATCATTCAGGGCTTCCAACACTACAAATACGAGCTGAGATTAATAGAGGAGCCCAGTGCTGAAGCATCATTGCAAATATCCAGGCTTTAGGACAACAGGAAGACGAGAACAAAGGTAGGACTGGAAACTGCAGCTGTGTTTAGTGCTTTGGCAAACAGGGCAGATATATTACAGTATTTAGCTGCATCACTTTGTTGCTAGAAGATATTCATGCTGTTTGAACATACGGTTGGGTGGACAGTCAGCTGTTTTGTGAACGTTATGATTAGTCAGTGTGTTATGCATGTTATTGGAGGCTTCCTCTAAAGGCCTCTACTTGCTACTAGACTTGGGTTCAAGTCCCTATCTGGGTGGAGTTTCCATGTTCTCCTTGTGTCTGTGTCTGAGTCTGAGTTTCCTCCGGGGACTCCTTTGGTTTCCTCTCACAGTCCAAAAAACATGGATGTATGTATAAAAATGTATGTATGACCGTGTGCCCAGATATTGACTGGCACTGGATACAGTCCTCCAAGTGGACGTTGGTTTCTGGTTGAGAGTACGCTGCATGCTATTGGCTGCCGCTTCTCACCAGTGTGTGGATGAGGGTTGAGTGTTAATGGTTGTGTGCAACTCTGGATTTAAAATGACAGTTTTCATGCATCTTGGCATCATGTTCTCCTCCACCAGTCTTACACACTGCTTTTGGATAACTTTATGCTGCTGTACTCCTGGTGCAAAAATTCAAGCAGTTCAGCTTGGTTTGATGGCTTGTGATCATTCATCTTGATGGATCCTCTTGATTATATTATAGAGGTTTTCTATTTGGTAAAATCAAAGAAACTCATAATTTTTATCGCTTATTTTTTTCCAGCGCTGTATATTTAAATTTTGAATACCCTGTTTCATCACAGTACTTAATCTAGACTGATAAAAGTAAAAGGTGGGCCTATGTGGACACAGTCTCTAGACTTTAAAAAGTCTCTAGCCACTAAACCCTAAACTATACTTTTTCCATTAATAGCTAAAATGTGACATACCAGTCTTGCTTATATTTTTATATTTCCTAACCTTTACAAAACTCTTTTATTGTGGTCATTTATGCCTCTACAGCGCCCTCTTCTTTTCAACTGTGCTATACAGTAGGTGTGGATGATGTGTCCATGTTCCTTGGTACACTCAACCAATCAGCTCTCCTTCCTTCTCCGCGTCTAAACCCATACATCACCCAGTGCCCCTCCCAAACAACCCCTCCCATTTTTTAGCCTTTTTCAAGTTTGAGCTAAATGTGGAGTCAGCTAAAATTAGGGGGTTTAGTTATTCTTTTAAACTGACTGTAGACTGACAGCAAGGTGGAACATCAGTTTATGGTTTATGGTACTTTAACAGGGTCAAGCTAAGACTGTGAGGTAGGATATAGGTGGAGCGGCTCTAAGTAACCTCATTACCAGGTGTCCACATTCTCTCTTTGTTCTTTTACTGCTCATGGAGAATCTGAAGCAGTAATAATGAGCTCCATGCAGGCAGCAGAAGCTCAGGATCCAAGAATGTAAAACACTCACAGATGACAGAACTGAGGATAGGTGGATAATTCACTTTTAAGGCTGAAGCATTGGTATCTAGATAATAGTAAATGGATTTTCTGACTCTGTACTTGGTTAAATAATGAAATAGTCATGTGTGGATACACATGTTGATGTCCTCTGTAAGAAGCTGAATCTGAATATGGATCCATTCCAGTTTACCACCCAATATGTTCATGAATACAAGTCTCAGATTGGAAGTCTAAGAAACTTGAGGTTTCTTTGCATTTAATGAGACATGACTCAAAACATGGACTGTAAACTGTGAAATGGGTTCTTAGATTAAAATCTAAACAAATTATTTGCATAATAAAATGATCAAATTAAATAAAGTAAACTAAACTAAACTAAACTAAATAATTGGAATTATTGTAACAATTTATTTTGGTTCATTTGAGTTGGTTAAGTTCAATTCAGTTCAATTGCTTGTTATTACATTTTTATAGTGTAGTAATTTGGAAAAATGGTACAGCAGGTTTTAATGCCTTAATTTATATAAATAGATAAGTTATGTGTGTGTGCCATAAATATCACCCAACCACTTATCAAACATTTATTACATAAGCTTTATGATATTTGATGCATACAGAGACTGAAGTTATTATTGCAATCTTGATTATTATGTACTTAATTTATATGTTTTAATAGTTCATTTACCTTAATTTTACTGGATTAAAAACAGACAAATCAAATAGATGTAATAAAACGTTTTGGAAAAACAAATTGATAGATAATCCTTTGAAATGTTCCTGAAAATGATCTAAATTTACTGCAGGATCTGATGCAATGTCCCAACTCATGAACTGTGACTTTTCTTGATTGAATTGCTGCTGTGATTTACTGCCAGGTCTGATGTCACCATTGTCTGAATGGTAGAGCTAATCATGATGTCATTCTTAAGGCAATTAAAAGTGACTTGGCAATTTATCCTGTATTTAAGAGGATTAGTTCATTCAGGGAGATCAGTGAGGCATCAATTCTCTCAATACAGAAGACGTCGATGTTAGCTCTGGCCTTGAACATGTTTCTAGTCTAATATTAAGCCTAGTCCTTTCTTTAAAGAAAACAATGTTTTAAAAAATGTTTCTATAAATGAGCAAAAACACATCATATAAAGCACTGTTGAATAGGAAAATTATAAGAACCAAAAGATCTGAAAGACCCTTGTGTGTGCAATTTGTTGGAAAAATTTGTTTTTGAATATCATCATAGTTCATTTATTTGTCATTTGTTGCTAAATTGTGGTGATAAATCATATCCATGCTTAGGAAATAAATGGTGAATACTAGTGAACTTCTAGAGTGAAAATCGTGTATAGCATCACTCTAATGTCCTTTTTGGCATATCTTTACGGCAATTCCGGACATTTATGGAAATTTCTGGACATTTATGGAAATGTACGAAAATTAACGGAAATGTACAGAAATTTCCTAAAAAAAACCCTCCACCCTCAAAAGTGGCCCTAAAACTACTAAAAAATATCAGTTTTACAAAAGCAATACCAGGTATCGCTCCAAAAAGCACAAGTAATGTAATTCAATTCTTATGATCCTGCAAAATTCTACGTTTCCCTGTCAAACACTGGGGGATGAGTAGCATTTAAAAATCGCAAATAGAATAATAATAAAGCAGACGTGGTTGAGTTATTCCTAAGTAATTGAACTCTCTGGTTTTGTCTTCTTTGGTCATTGACTAGAATAGAATAAGGTCATAGTCTCTGCTCTAAGATGCCCTAAAATACTTTCTTAGTTTTCTGCTGTGTGACTGAAACACATCTTTGCACAGAAGATGCATTGTAGGACTCCATCTAGAACAAACCTCAATCCACCCCTGAGAAACTAGATGTTTGGTCAGTTGACTAATCTTTGGCTCTCTTTTGTATATCTCTTTGTTTCAACAGGATGAGCTTCTTCAACATGGAGCTGTTCTTCTCTACACTGGCAGTCCTTCTGCTAGCAGTCTCAGTGAGCCCTCAGGAAATGGCTTATGAACACATGCTCGCCCAGCTGCAGGCCTGTCCCAAAGAGTGCCGCTGTCCTCCAAGCTTCCCCAACGCTGTGTACTGTGATAACAGGGCACTGAAGCGCATCCCCAAGATCCCTCCTTTCACCTGGTACCTGTACTTGCAGAACAACCTCATTGATGCTCTCGCAGCGGACATCTTCAGTAATGCCACTCAGCTTAAATGGATCAACCTCAACCGCAACAAAATCTCCAACGAAGGCCTGGAGGAAGGAACCTTCAGAGCTCTGTCCAGTCTGGTGCATCTCTACATGGATGACAACCTGTTGACTGCTGTACCTTCTCCTCTACCGCCAAAGCTGGAGCAGCTGCACTTCTCCAGGAACAAGATCTCAAAGATCCCACCGGGAGTCTTCATGGGATTGGATCGTCTCACCCTGCTGGACCTGCAGGGAAATAAACTTCAGGATGATGCAGTAACTGAGGTTAACTTTAAAGGTCTTAATAATCTAGTTCAGATCAACCTGGCAAAGAACCAACTGAACAACATGCCTCCTGCTCTGCCTGCTACCACGACTCAGCTCTACCTGGATGGAAACAACATCGAGAAGATCCCTGCTGAATATTTCAAAGGACTCCCGAAGATCTCTATCCTGAGGCTGAACCGCAACAAGCTAGTCACCGGAGGCTTCCCAAATAACATTTTCAACATCTCTAGCATGCTGGACCTGCAGCTTTCCTACAACAAGCTTACAGAGGTTCCAGTTATTCCTTCTGGACTCGAGCATCTTCATCTTGACCACAACAATATCAAGAGTAAGTACATATCAATGCATTTTCTGTATGTCTATTACTGGAATGGATTGGTCACGTATTTTTAAAATGCATGCTCTTAAAAATCCATGTTGACTTGCATCAACTTGAAAATCATGAAGTTTCCATAATCAGATTTAAAGGCAAACTAAAAAAGAAGGAAAGCTGTAGGCTTTAATAAATTGCATTTTTTCCATAGAAAAGGCTTCATCAGGCAACCTAATGGGTTCTCCTATAGTAATGATTCTCAACGCTGGTCCTGAAGGATCTCAGACCTTCTCATTTTAGCATTTTCTAGCTTCTACCAAAAACTACATTCAACTCAGGAAGCTTTTGGTAATGATCTGATACGCTGGATTAAGTGTGTTAGAAGTAAAAGTAAGAAAGTAGTGAACACTAAATGTGAAGAGTGGAGGATTCTCCAAGACTAGGGTTGAAAACCACTACCTGATCACTTGTGGGGCTGATTAACTCTGATTGGCTTGTGGGTCTGGTAAACTCTGGTTGGCTTCCTGAAGTGCCCCAGTCCTGTCACTAATTTCATCTTTGTATATAATTTTGTACACTCAAATATAAAATGTGCAAATCTCAATTTATATATGGATAGACGCAAAAAAGAGATTCCAGAAGCGGAGGATTTTTAATCAATCAATCAATCAATCAATCAATCAATCAATCAAATCAACCTTTATTTTATTTTTAAAGGAGTACATTGAGGGCAACTGTGCAGCTGAGCTTTTACAGTATAAAAGGGATGGAAAACATTAGATAAGAAATTAAAAATCGGAAAAAAATACACATTTTAAATAAATACATTTAAAATAGATTTAAAAAATAAGAAAATGTAAAAGAATGACCATACATAATGACACATTCAAAATAAAGAATTCATAAAGTTTAAAATAAAATAAATTATCGCATAAAATGATAAGAACGATAAGAACAGTAAAATGAATAATGTACTAAGATCATAAGAATTCTTAAAATGAATAACAAATAAATAAAAAGAACAATACAAATTTAAATAAGAGAAAGTATAAACTTAGTCAAAATGATACTAAAAAAATATTTTTTCTAACTCAAACTCATTGGCATTGGCTCATTTTTTTGTGAAAAACATATATCAAAACACATTTTCGATAAACACACACAGTACACCCCCCCCCCCCCTCCCCCCCCCCACACACACACACATTTATATTACACACAGTATGTTTGGCCAAGGGCTAATAAACATTGCTTCATTTGTAAATTTGAAACTAAACAAATTTTCTATTTTTCATTTTCTTTCACATTTTATTAAAAAACTAATAAAAAAAGAGTAGCACTTTTTAAAAGAAATGTAACATAAGAAAGGTAAAGGGCAAATATTAACCATGTAAGCTGTTTATATTGCTTGCAATTTAGGTGAAGCGAGCATGTGTAAAGCATTTTAATGTAAAATTGCTTAATTTTGCTGAATTAAATACAAGTAACAAAGTAAACGAGTAACAAAAATATGAACACCACACAAGGGTTAAGTTTTTAAGAAGTTTAGAAAATCCACAAAAATGTAGAAACAAAAAACTGTCAAACTCAAATAATTTTAAAATAACTGCAAAAAAAATAGTAAGTAATAGTAATAGTTAAAATATATGTTTGATATATTTGTTTATGTTTTGTATTTGCAACATTTGCACATATTTTGATAACAGTTTATTTTATATACAACTTTAGGTAAAACAAAAAACTTAAAATTAACATATCTCCAGAGATTTTACTATTCAAGTTTTTTTTTAATGACATTTAAGTGTTTGATTTTGGTGTAACTGGTGAAATAATACTTGGCCCCTCTCTGAAAAATCTCCGATCCATCACTGTGCCTGATAGGAGCTTAATACAATGAATAAAACAAAAAAAAACATTGTTTTACCAAAAGTCTTGTGTTCTTTCTCTCTCCTGCAGATGTGAATGGCTCTGATATTTGTCCTGTTCCTGCTGCGATGCTCGATGATTATTTTGAGGAGAGAGGACCTAAACTCCGCTACCTCCGTCTGGATGGCAACGAGATCAAGCCCCCGATCCCCAGAGAGCTGATGGTCTGCTTCCGTCTCCTCAGAGCTGTAGTCATATAAATCCAGAACCACATACTATTCTAGACTAAATCGTCCAGAAAAACAAAAACGAGAGAACTGAGAATAAAATAACTGAGACCACACAAATGATCCAGAGCAGAAAGACAGTAGTGAATCATTTCTAGCAACAGCCAAAATTTGATGGTAAGTGTTGCGTTCTCGCCCTGTTTCCTGTCTTTTATGGTCTTTTTTTCGTGTTTATTTTCTTTTCTCCTCCGTGCCTAGGTATGCCTGAGTATTGTTTAACAATAAATAAAAATAAGAGAATAATCAAGAAATAAAGCAAAATAAGCTAAAATAACAAGGAAACACTGAGTACACTTAAGCCCTATCTGGATGGAATCAGTTTCTTAAGGGGTCCTGGGGTAATTTTCTCTTTTATGGAGGATCCTCTATGATTTTATTCCCATCCAGAACCATCATGTATATATTTTTCTCAGACGTCCTTTAAGAAAATTTCCGACTAAATTATCTACTGTTTTTCGCTGGGTATTTTTAGTCCCGTCTGGACACACATCTCTGAGTTTCTTCTCCTCGCATTTAATAAAATAGCTATTTGTCCACTATCACACACCGTAAATACACTTTGGGTGAGTTTCCTTGGAGATCCATGTAAAACAACAGCGAGTGGAAATGGAGGAGCTACTGAACGCCATGTTATGTAATCGAGAAAGCCTACAAAAAACTCACTGGTCCTGTTTTTTTTATTGCAGTCCAGATGCAAGAGTTTTATCACTAAGTAGAAGTTTGAAATATATATTTTTTTTACAGACGTCCCCCTGAGAAACTAATCCCGTCCAGATAGGGCGCTTTTGACAAAAAAATCAAAGAGACGTGCAACCATATTGACGTTAAACACACTTACAAGAACACAGACACAAAAGGGCTTTATATGTATACGCACAGAAAGAGATAGAAAACAAGAAACACCTGGGAACCGGTAACAAGGGGGCGGAGCTACAGATAGTCAGGAAGGGAACACACAGGGCCATGTGCAGAGGAGCACATGGGATAAAAACACACTCAGGCATGGAGGATAAAGTTAAATAAACATGAAAAAAGATGAGAAAAGGCAGGAAACAGGGTGAGAGCGTGACAGGAAGAATGATAGGATCTTCTGATAACTCTTGCACATGTTCACAGCTGTTCAGAGATTCGTTTGTAGACAGTTTCTAATGTGACTAATGTGCTGTAAAACCGCTGTGCCTTCTTCTTTTAATTCTAGATCACAGGTTTGTACAAGGGGAACTGCAATATCTGTAGTTTTTAATTATTTTAAGTATCCTTAACATAAGCAGCATTGTTATTTATTTTTCATTTATCCATTAAAGCAGGTGATCTGCTCATATCATATCAGCCACCTTCAGCTGATTCTTCTTCAGTTCAGCCATATCATGTTGCTGTATTGGATGGTGACTTTTTAATGGAGCCAAGATTATGCTGAAAAGCATTTAAAAAGCATTTTTTTGCAGGATATTTTATATGGTAACAATTTATGTGGATGATCCCTTTTATGGCCTTGTTGATGCTCAACTAACAATTAACTGAATGTCTATTAAATGCAACCTTAATTATTAATCAACACTAAAATTTAACATTAACCTAAACTTTAAATCCAACCCTAAACCCAGTCCTAAAATGTTAAGATTAGAGTGTGGGTTGGAGTTGCATTTAGAGTTACATTCAATAGAGAATCAATTGCATTTAATACACTGAAAAAAATGATGAGGAAAATTTACTTCAACTTTCTGCATTTGCTTTTTTTAAGTAAATATAATTTCAGATAAATTTAAGTAAATTCAACTCGGTTTCAAGACTTAAATGTTACACAGAGTAAATAAGTGAACTGAACTTCAGTCAATCCTTTCTTTTAGTAAACTTTACTTCATTTATTTTACTGAATCAATCCTTTCTTTTAGTAAACTTTACTTTATTTATTTTTACTGAATCAATCCTTTCTTTTAGTAAACTTTACTTCATTTATTTTACTGAATCAATCCTTTCTTTTATTAAACTTTACTTCATTTATTTTTACTGAATCAATCCTTTCTTTTAGTAACTTTACTTCATTTCTGCATAAAAGAATGTATTACATGTCATCCATGTGTTAAGACAGTGTAATATGTGTGTTTTAACTAAAAAATAATAAAATTTCAGGAATTATAATGTATACTTGAGTAATATTGTATAAATGAAGTAATTGTAATTAGGTAATACTGTATGCATAAATTATGTAGCTTACTAAAAGAAAGGATTGATTCAGTAAAAATAAATGAAGTAAAGTTTACTAAAAGAAAGGATTGATTCAGTAAAAATAAATGAAGTAAAGTTTACTAAAAGAAAGGATTGACTGAAGTTCATCTTTTTATTTACTCTATGTAACATTTTTACGTCTTGAAACTGAGTTGAAGTTACTTACATTTATCTGAAATGTAATTTACTTTAAAAAAGCAAATGCAGAAAGTTGCAAAACTTTTTTAAAGTAAATTTTACGCATATTTTTTTTTCAGTGTAGACATGCAGTTGAATGTTAGTTGAATGAGAGTTGAGCGTCAATGACGCCATCAAATGGACCATCCAAGTAAAATATTACCCTTTATATGTATGACTGTGGTTTGCTGGGTCACTGCTTTCACTACATCATTGAGAAGTTTTAAAATAGTTTGTTTTAAGATAAAAAAATAAAAACAGCAAACAGCATGCGTTCGGTTTTTAGGCCAGTGTACGTATGTCACACATGCATCCAGTGGTGGGAACGGGCTGAGCCCTGCTCTGCATATAGGATTTTTTTAATAGTATTTCAGTCTTCAGTTTCTATAACTACATGCAGTATAACATGCATTATTACATGCATGATTTTTTTTTTCATAGCCAACAACAATATTTGGAGTTTTTTTTTTGTGAAGCTATTTTTACATTATGCATCTTTACATCATGTTTATGTTTCATCTTTCAGATGCTTTATTTTTTATTTTGCTTTCTTTTAGACGCTAGAAAAAGGTGCTTTCTAAAATGTCTGTTGTGTTTTTGAGATTAGTATTGTGCTCGTAACTGTAATATTTCATTGATCTTTACGTGGATGTTAACTTGGAATCGCACAAATGGAATAAATGTCCTCTCTGTTTTGTTGTTTTTACACTGCACACCTACTAAAAGCAATGTGACACGAATCCTACTAGTGAAAGAGCAATGTGACAAAAATCTGAAAGAGTCTTTTATTTTATACACTTTTCAGATTGTATTACATAGTGAGAGTTGAAATGCATTGTTTTTTGATGATCTTGATTAAATGACTATAATTCAGCATTCTCTTGTGATGTGGTCTCTTTTTTTAACACAGACATTTTTTTTAAACCATTTTAATTATCATCGCTGTCCAATGAAAAACAAGTATGGTAACACTTTCTATAAATGTTATGTCTATTAGACTCTATATTTGTATTTTTTAAGCTATAAGGGACACCAGAATATGAGGCGTGCTATCAATAAAAGTCTATTTTCTGGTCTATTTTTTTATATAAGGCATCTTACAGCACTTCCTGCTTCCCTCTGCTGAAAACTTTTATAGAGATGCGGATTTCATTTTCCAGCAGGATTTGGCACACTGCCCACACTGCCAGTTAGTACCAATTGGTCTTATATAATATTCTAATTTTCTGAGATAATGATTTTTGGGTTTTTATTGCCTGTAACGTTTAAAATAGATCATTCTGTGTGTCATACATCTAAATGATATATGAATTTCACATTTTTTATTTAATTTATGAAATAAAGCGACTTTTTAACAATAGACTGGTATATCGTTGAACCAACTAGCTAAATTTGACAAATAGGTTTTCAGTAAAAAGTGCAAGACATTTTACAGACCCTAAATGAGGCCAACTAAAAGCATAAAGTGCCTTGATGCATGCTCATATTTTAACTTATTGAAACATTATTTGTTTTTTTTATTTTAATTGTTTCATGTCATATAAATGAGCTTATTATATTAACTTTTTATTAAAAGTCAATAATCTAGTGCAGTAAGCTGCCTTTTGAATCTTGTTTAGAGATTTCTGTCTGGTCTATCTTGCAAAAAAAGCTTCTAATTCTGTAAGATTGTTGGGCTGACTAGCATGTACTGTTCTTTTTAGGTTTATCCACAGATTTTTGATGATAGGTTGGGGACTGGAAATGCTTATGGCCAAATCTGTAGCATTGTTGCCCTGTTGCAGCAGCAGAGTTTCTAAAAATTATGTTCACTTTCTATGTTCAACATAACCACTCGTCATAAGAGAACTTCTTCTGCTTCTTCTTCTTCTTTCAAATAGCTTTCTTTTAACCCACTGATGCTTCATACTGTATATGTACATCAATTACACCTATGGAGAGCAGCTAGCAGTTAAAAGTTTCTTTAAGAACGGTGAGCAGTATGTATGTAAACTTAGTTAGATTATGTGTTAAGTGGATTTATATGCTGTAAAAGAACCTTCCCCTTTACAGAACTGTAAAAAAAAAAAACTTTACAACGTATTAGAAGGCACAGGGGGCGGCACAGTGGCGCAGTGGGTAGCACTTCCGCTTCACAGCAAGACGGCCTGGGTTCGATTCCCGGCTGGGGCAACCCGGGTCTTTCTGTGTGGAGTTTGCACGTTCTCCCCGTGTCTGCGTGGGTTTCCTCCGGGTTCTCCGGTTTCCTCCCACAGTCCAAAGACGGCACGTTCAGGCTAATTGGAACTTGATTGAAATTGCCCCTTAGGTGTGAGTGAATGTGTCTGTTTGTCTGTCTGTGTCCGTCTGCCTTGCGATGGATTGGCGGCCTGTCCAGGGTGTATCCTGCCTTCCGCCCGATGCCTGCTGGGATAGGCTCCAGCCCCCCCCGCGACCCTTCACGGATTAAGCGGTTGACAATGAGATGAGATGAGATGAGAAGGTACAGGGGTTGGACAATGAAACTGAAACACCTGTCATTTTAGTGTGGGAGGTTTAATGGCTAAATTGGAGCAGCCTGGTGTTCAATCTTCATTAATGGGTGATATACCAGAGTTCAAAAGAGGACAAATTGTTGGAACAGACAAACTGTGCCTTACACTCTGCCACAAATTCTTGATGAACGGACCAATATAAATACTTAAAAATGACCTGAAATAAACTCTTTGTACATTGGCTTCCATTTAAAGTTTACAAGATTTTTTCTCTCTCCTGTAAAGTTGCTGTTTTGGAGATTTTTGGTGTTTTTCATTGGACATTAGAAAAATAATCACCCAGAGAAAAACATGAATAAATGAGAGGAAGAGGAAGATCTAGACCTGCAAAACAAACGAGGAGGAAGCCGACACATGAGCGCTCCTGAGACATTTCCTGTCTCTCCTGGCTGAGTTTGTTTCTTCAAGTGTTGCATCTCTTGGCATCTTTCAGCTCTGCATCTTTTTTATTATTTCAGCCATTTCTCATTTTCTGTAAATAAATGCTCTAAATGAGAATATTTTGATGTGGAATTTGGGAGAAATGTTGTCTGTAGTTTATAGAATAAAACAACAATGTTCATTTTACTCAAACATAAACCTATAAATAGCAAAATCAGAGAAACTGATTCAGAAACTGAAGTGCTCTCTTTATTGTACATCACCATGGGTTAAGACACAAAGCAATCTGTGATTAGTTAGTGGAGTTAGTGGAAAACAGTAGTATCTGTTTTATGGTTAGAAGAATAATCACGCAGAGAAAAGCATGCATAAATGAAAGAGAGGAAGATCTAGACACATGAGCGCTCCTGAGACATTTCCTGTCTCTCCTGGCTGCGTTTGTTTCTTCAAGTGTTGCATCTCTTGGCGGAGGGACGCAGCGAGCGGCGGGCTCGGCGTTAGCGATTAGCGATTAGCTCTCAGCGCTGGCACAGAGGAGAGAGAGAGCAGAGACCTTTCTCCAGGCGGAGACTTCCTCTCAGCGCAGGGCCAACAGAGGAGCCTCACAGAGGGCCCATTGTGCGCGGTGGCCCTGCAGACGTCTACATGAAAGCAGCGCATGCCTCACTTTCACCTCAGGAAAGGGAAGACAAATATCTCACGCTTAAGTCTGATTAAGTTATGCGTCCCGACAAGAAAAAAGATGCTGCTTGGGAATGGAAGCTGTTGGGGGTGTATTTTGTTTCTGCAGCAGGTTCTTCCTTTGTGTAGGTGTGTGTAGATGTGTGTGTAGATGTGTGTGTGACTCTGTGTGTGTGTGTGTGTGTGTGTGTGTGTATGAGTGTATTAATGTGAGCTGCTGTGGGCTGGGTGCTCCTGGAGAAGTGACCAAAACCAGTTTCTCTCCTCCGTTCAGTCTCAGTGCCTACCTTCACACCCGTACGGCAGGTAGAGCACCCAGGACTGGGAGTCTATACACACATACACACACCCTCACACATACCCTCCCTACCCAAACACGCACACACACACTAAAACGCAACGATATACAAATACACACACATATGCACACACACTCCCCTTTCTCAAAGGTGCTGTGAGCGAGCCGTTACATTGGCCAGGCCCATCAGCCCTGTGCGCGTCCACACCGAAGAGCGGGACCATTCGGCACGGCGACGGACTGAGGTACGCTTTCTATAACATTATCTCATTTTTATGAGTTATTCATGCTTATAATGATTATCTATATCAATTAATTAGGCTTAATTTAAGAGTTGCTGCATAATGCACCTGAGTGATGCTGTGATGTGCAATTATGAAGTGTGTGTGTATACAATAATACAATTCAATATTGCGTACAAATGCAATATTGCGTAATGCATCATTATTATTAGTATTATATCATTGTATTACGTCTCTTATTACATGATTACATTGTCTTTATTTTTCAATTTTGTGTATTTTTTATTGATTTGTGTTTTAAATTTGGTCAGATTTGATCAAATCAATATGTGACCTTTGGATATAATGTCAGCACCAATTTACACTGATTTTTTTTTTTTATGTTGGGTATTTTTGGCCAAAAAAAGATTTGGTTGCAAAAAACAGCTGATATTGTCCTAAATATAATTAATTAATAAGTAGCAATGATGCTACATGCATGAAAATCTGGTATGTATTTATATTGTCCATATGATAAATTGATAATCAACTGTCCATGCATTTGCCTATAACACGAATTATATGTCAAGTATATGAAGTTCTTTTTTATATTTAACAAAAGATTCCAGATAATAAGTAATAATCAATAATAACAAGCCAAAAAACCTTTTTTTAACAATAAGTCTGGCAAATCTGCCAATTATAGCTTAATTATAAGCTCGTTGAATATGCATTAGTATTCTAAGCAAAATATTTAAATATCCTCTCGCACTGACATTGAAATTGTCAAATGAATGAATGAATATATGGAATGCTTTACGTGGAGCCAAGCAAAACATAAGGCCAGTCACTCTCACACTCGCGCTGCAGGTTGTGCACACTGCACACAGTGATGGGAGTGTATAAAAGCCCAGCTCTGTGTGCAGCATAGTCCCTCTTTCAGTATCTCCCTGCTGAGTTTGAGGCTCTTACAGAAACTGCTTTTAGAAACAACTCACTGAGAGAGAAAAAAAGCTAATTTCTGCAAATTTCCAAATGTCTGCTAATTTCTGAGGTATGTTACAGCTAGTGTATGTATTCTGCTTCATGCATGATTAAATAAACCCAATTATACCCATGATTTCTATTCTAAAATCTCTATTTCAGGAGTGATGTGCTTGCTGATCTCAAAATAAAGAGGAATATACAGGTTTATCTATGAGCAGCTAAATATAGTAGCTCAAACTAGAGGAACTGCACAGAAAGAAGTGTGTGTGCACATGCCTATGCATGTGAATATGAATCTGTGTGTGTGTGTGTGTGTGTGTGTGTGTGTGTGTGTGTGTGTGTGTGTGTGTGTGTGTGTGCGAATGCTGAACCCTGAGACTTTTCCTCTCAGCCGAACCTCGCTGCCATCCTGTCCACAAACCCTGGTGGAATTTCGAGTGTAAGCGCTGAGACGCTGAGGGATAAATGCTTATAAAGAAGCTCTGTCAGAGCTCTCTCTCTCTCTCTCTCTCTCTCTCTCTCTCTCTCTTTCGCCGGACTCTCTCCATCTCACCCTGAGCACCAGAACCTCTTCCACATCCCCACCCTCATTCTTCTCACTCGCTTCTTTCTTCTCAGCTCAGATTTTGGCCCTCGAGGGAATTTGACTTAGCTCTTCTCTCTCGTTCTCTGTGTGTCTCTCTTTCTGTCTATCTCTCCCTGTCTATCTGTCTCTCTGTCTCTTTTTAAGCCTAGGCCTGTAGGTAATGGCAAGCCATTGACCTTGCAACCCATAACCTACAGATGCCACACAATATTCCCAATTAGAAAATATATTAGTCCAATAACAAAAGGAATTTGAACATTTGGACAATTTAGTTGCAACTAAAGTACAATTGGTCTAAATATACACAACACAGAAAAGCAAAAATCAAACCATTTTTGCTTATCAAACTTCACAAAACAAGTAGAATTTTATTACCTGAACCTACACCTCAACTTAAACCTAGACTTAATCTACACCTCAAACTAAAACTATACTTAACCTACAAGTAAACAGAAATCTAAATGTAGTTTAAACCTAAAATCTACACATCAGCCAAAATCTGAACCTAATTTACTTTTGAGCCTAAATCTAGACTTATCCTACACCTCAGCCTAAACTCACTTTAAGTCTTGACTTAACCTACACCTCAACCTAAATCTAAACTTAACCTACATCTTAACCAAAAGCTAAACTTAACCTACACTTCAGTTTAACCCAAGACTTAACCTACATCTCAAACTAAAACTAAATTCAACCTACACTTCAACTAAAACCTAAACATAACCTACACATCACATATCTGTTTGTCTGGTACTGTCATCAAGTCATGTGACTCTACCTGATTACATTATATTATCATATAATAATAATATTTAGATTTGTAGCAGTTATTTTTTACTGTGTTTTTTTCTGTTGCCTTACAAATGAGAGGGTTTTATAACAGGTGAGCTTTGTAGAAAAGAATCAACGTGAAAATGGCTTGAGAATTAATACAGGTTGGGTGCTGATCAGCTTGCCATCAGCTGCCGGAGCCCTGAGAGAGCACAGTTGGTCTTGCTCTCTCTCTCTCTGGGTGGGTACAGTGGGTAGATGGTGCTCTTTCCCCTCATCACTCCTAGGGTGATGTGGATCAGCACAAGGCTGCATCTGTGAGCTGATGTATCAGAACCGAGTCGCTGCGCTTTCTTCCGAGCGTTAGCGCTGCTGTCATGCTACTCGGCAATGCTGCAGCATCAGCAGCAGCTCAAAAAGAGGTGGAGTCTGACTTTACATGTATCGGAGGAGGCATGTACTAGTCTTCACCCTCCTGGTGTTGGGGCATCATTAGTGATGAGGGATTAACAGCTGAGTAAATTGAGAGGAAAATTAGAACAAAAATATTTAAGAAATAAAGAATGAATACAGGTTCACATATCAGAAAATAAAACTTACGGAAACTTGACAGATTACACATTCTAAGAACATTAACTATAATATTTAGAAAACATTCTACTAACCGAAAATTGTTAGCCAGGCTGTTTAAAAACCTTCTTTAATTTTTCTCAAAGTTTTTATTGAAAGACATTTATAACATTGACAGAAAGGCAGAACAGTAAATATAGAGTGTTTTCTCTTTTCTTTATCTATTAATGTTCTGCTTCTGTTCATGCTCTTTCAGCATTCTGTTCCACATGGTTACTCCATTAAAATGCCTCGGGAAGTGTGTATATGTGAAGCTTAGAAGAGGTTAAAAGAATATTGTCCTGAATTTACCGCCCAACCTATGAACTCTACACTTTATAAAACAACAAAGCTGTCATTGAGTGGATTCAGCACCACAACCAGTTTGAATGGTGATTGCTTGGCTCCCATGATGGAATTTCAGGCTTTGGAAGCCAGGAAGGCCTCATATTACAGCTCCTCTTGCTGTCGGCACCTTGTTAATGAGTTCCAAAATGCTCTATCCTCTAAAAGTATGCTCTGCAGACCCAGAATCTGAGAGCAATTGAAGATTTTAGAAATAAGTTAATGGCCATAATGATGGGCGCCATATTATGATAAATTTAAACAGCTCAAAGGAATGTGAGTCTCAAAAAGAGGCTCCTACTACCAGGAATCTTTCCTTATGTATTAAAACAGCTGGCATCTGCTGCATCCAAGCCCATGGTTTTTGAGAGGCGCTTATTTAAGATGGCTTGCGTCGAGGCCAAATAAAGCAGCACAGTCTGGGTGTTTGCCGACGTCTCTTGGCCTTTGCTTGCATTTGGTGGAACTCACAGTGTCACAGAGTGCAACTTTAAATACTGTTAAACAGTGCAGCACACAGCATTACTACTGTATGATGAACGATTTCTGACTGAAGAATCTGTATACAGCATCATGGTCAATTCTACTGAAAAGTATGTTAACTTTAAGCAGGATTTCTCTCTGTTTAGCAGTTTAATCAAATCCCTTTTACTAGCAGCATATTTTCTTATTATGCATTTGTATTATCATGCAGACAGAAGGAGATATTCTGTGTATATATATATATATATATATATATCCTTTATAACTGCTTAAGCAAGTTATATAGATGTAGCTAAATTGTTTATATATGTTATTACCAGCTTAAATCGTTTGTTTGTTTTAGACAGATCTGTTGTTGTTTTACTAAATACTAGAGCAGCTCAAAAATGTCTTGTTAAATTAGAATATTATATAAGACCAATTGGTACTTTTGGAGCAGTGTGGGCAGTGTGCCAAGTCCTGCTGGAAAATGAAATCTGCATCTCTATAAAAGTTGTCAGTAGCAGAGGGAAGCTGTAAGATATGAAGTGCTGTAAGATTTTGTGGGAAAACAAAACTGCACTGACTTTAGACTTGATAATAAAACACAGTGGATCAACACCAGCAGATGACAGACATGACTCTCCATCAAACCATCACTGATCATCAGTACATTTTACATTTCATTTAAAGGAAATCAAGGGAGCAGAGTCTGGAGGAAGAGTGAGAGAAACACAGTTCAAACTTGTGTTTCTTGAAAGATTGTTGATGGAGACAAAGGTTTTGAAGTAGTTGTATTACTTAAACAAATAAAAAAGTGTGTGCTTTGTATAAAAGGTTCTCTAAAAAACGTCCTTAATAGAGAACCTTTGCATTATGTCGATTTTTTTTTAACTCTTGTTCTTTCAAGATACAACATTTAACAGGTTCTTTGTCAAACTAAAAGTAGTTCTTCTTCAGTTTTACTTGTTAAAGCATGTATTATGTTGTCATCATCTTACTCACCTGAGTCTTACTCCCACAGGTGGATGAGGATGATGAAGATGATGGGGCCGTGCAGGTTGCTTGTGGGACTCCTGGTCCTGAATATGGTGCTGGCCTCTCCCCGAAGATACGCCCGGCAAGCAGAACCAGACAACTATGATGTGGATGTGGATCTAAACAACTTCGACCTGGACAATGATCTTGACTATTACGGCATTGGAGAACCTCAGGTGGGAAAGTTAATGTGTTATAAGGGTTGTGGGGCTTGGGGACTGTGAATTATCCTGTAGTTATTTTGGGTCACATGCCCTGACAAGGACTCCAAGACATTTTTGTGCATGCAGTGCATCTCGGCCTGTCACAGTAACAACAGTTTTTTTTTCAGGACAATATTTTATCATAGAAATTATTGAGATAAAACATATTATTTTCATTTTAAACCAATTAAATATCACTGACATAATGATAATAGTACAGCATAGCAGCATTTTAATGAATCACAGTTTGGGAAATATAGCTCTGGAAAAAGAGAGACCTTAATGAACTTAATGATGATGTTTTTCTTTTTAATTTTATGAAATTAAAAACCTCTGGAATATAATCAAAAGGACCACCAAACTGAACTGTTTGAATTATTTTTGCACCAGGAGTAAAGCGGCATAAAGTTATCCAAAAGCAGCGTGTAAGACTGGTGGAGGAGAACATGATGCCAAGATGCCAATGCATGAAAAAAAAAACTGTGATATTGATTATTTCTGAACTCTTAAAACTTGAATTATGAATATGAACTTGTTGTTTTCTTCGCATTATTTGAGGTCTGAAAGCTCTGCATCTGAATTTGAGAGAAATGTTGTCTGTAGTTTATAGAATAAAACAACAATGTTCATTTTACTCAAACATAAACCTATAAATAGCAAAATCAGATAAACTGATTCAGAAACTGAAGTGGTCTCTTAATTTTATCCAGAGTTGTATATACATAAATCGCAACCATTCATTTGGATGGTCCATTGTAGGTTCATCATAAATGTTAACATAACATAATAATCATTCAAATAAAAATCTAATGAATGGAACTGAACTCTAGGTTGAATGTATAGTCTATGTATGTCTTAAAAGTTAAGGGTTACATTTAAGGTGTAGATTGATGTTAGAGGAAAGCTTTAGGGTTGTTTCAAGGTTAGGGTTTAAATTAGGATTAGAGTTTGGGTTGGGTGTAGAGTTATATATATAGATATTCATTTGAATCATAGTTAAATGCTAAGTAAGCATCAATAGAGCATTAAAAGAGGCATCTGTAAATAAATGGAATTAGTTTGGAGGTCCAGCCCTGGATATTCCTTCTAAATCCCACCAAGCAAAACCCAGTTATCTGCATAATGCATAATGCACACAGGTATTATCCCTGTGTAGAGCAGGTAAACTCAGTACTCTAGGCATATAAGCACATAGGTAGGGTTTTCAGGTGGGTACCTGCCTGAGACATGTAATACATGTTTGTGCACCTTCATTATTAATAAGTAGCAGTCTAGGTTTCTAATGCATAGCTAGATCTCCACTTAACAACGGAGGACAGGTTGCAAACCAATGAACGGAGGCTGGAGTAATAAGGGTTTTTCAGTGGGCAGTGAATTCAGGAGCCTTATCTGAAGTTGAACTTGATAAACTCCTTTAGATTTAACAGATTTTATTTAGGACTTTTGATTCTATTCTATTATATTCTATTCTATTTAAATGATCTAATTGCATAATTTTTCTTCTAAACTAAAACTTAGCAAAGACATACTATAGTTTACTTTTTTAACTTAACTGTGATTAATCATATTAGCTTAAAGCAGTGTATAAGCTGTTTAAGTATCTCATTATATCAGCAAATTCGATTCAGTGGCAAATATTAATCCCAGATCAGCATTCTTAGTCTAGGAAGTTCAGAAAATGTGAGTTTACTGGTTTTAAGTCTTGAATCTTGCTCTCCAACAGCTCTTAATGGGAACTTAAGGCTTTGGCACATTGTAAATGCCTTTGTTGGTTAGTTCGGTACCACTTTAAAATAAGACTACCTTTACAAAGGGTTTACAATTAGTTTATTACTGGTTACTAATTAGGTTGTAAATGCCTTAAAATCATTAATAATCAGTTATAACACATACATAGAAAGGGCAATAATGACCTGTTGTTTGCCAAATAGTGAACCCACAGCCATCTATATTGTTGCCCTTTCTATGTATGTGTTATAACTGATTATTAATGATTTTTAAGGCATTTACAACCTAATTAGTAACCATTAATAAACTAATTGTAAACCATTTATAAACCCTTTATAAAGGTATTCTTATTTTAAAGTGGTACCGTACTGAAGTTCTTTTGTCTCAAGTGAGTGCTTTGTTGTGTATTGAGCCATTGAGAGATTGATGTAAACCTAAAAAGGCTTTGAAAAGTCAATTTATGACCTAAGTGGTCAAACATTTGCCATTAATTGTCATTTAGTATGAAATGCATTGACAACCTTACAAGATATGCAAGAAAAAGATCTTAATCTTCCAATCTAAGAAAAACTTTTGTTATTTTCTTTTGCCTGTAGTTTATTTTAGAAGCTTTTTGCCTTTCCAGAATATCTATAGATACAAGAAATTTCTCGATGTCTCGTCTTGGATTCATTACATACGTAAAAACACACACATTGGGCCTCTTTATCAGGCATCTCAGAGTAAAAGGGTTGATTTAATATCCCACCTCTCATCAGCTGTCTAAGAGAATTCAGTAAATGTAACTGATTCTGGATCAGCAATCTTACACCCAAAAAGAAAGCACATAAAACAAACGTTTCTGAAATCTTTCTGTGAAATGTGAAGAATTTATAATACAGTATGTAGACCACATGTTTGGCGTGTTTTATCGACTCGCT
The DNA here is from genome assembly GCF_023375975.1 of Astyanax mexicanus. NCBI lineage: Eukaryota > Metazoa > Chordata > Actinopteri > Characiformes > Acestrorhamphidae > Astyanax > Astyanax mexicanus. Next base: position 3,130,416 of record NC_064409.1, read on the forward strand.
GGATTTTCCGTGGGCAGTATAAAGGACAGCTATTTTGGGGTCTGTTGCCTGTTCGGTCAAGGCAGGACTTGCACCAGGATAATTAAACAAATATATTTTGGAGTGCTGAGTGATTGAGCGGTCTAAAGCACTGCCATTATAATGGGGAGATTGCTGGTTCGAATCCCAGTCATGCAGCTTGCCATCAGCTAGCTGCCGGAGCCCTGAGAGAGCACAGTTGGTCTTGCTCTCTCTCTGGGTGGGTACAGTGGATGGCACTTTTTCCCCTCATCACTCCTGTGTGCTGATGTATCAGAACCGAGTCCTCCGAGCTTTAGTGCTGTGATCCTACTCTGCAATGCTACAGCATCAGCAGCAGTTCAAAAAGAGGCGGAGTCACCTGGGGGATATACAGCTGAGTAGCAGTTAAATGGGTGGAACAATTGGCTAGATACATTTGGAGAAAAATGGCTGTTGATGCTCGATTATGGGGTCCAACATGGTGGTGTAGACCACAAACCTCTGGATCTTCATAGGTGTGTATTTGAGTCTTTGGAGGTGAAGACCCTGGTCTAACAACTAAACACAAGTTGTGACAGCGTACACTCCTGTTGAGTAATGTACCACAGCATGACTTAGATAAAAACTCGGATCTGAGAAATCCCAGAACATGAAAAGATGACCAATGAGTCAGAGCTTAGAATTTAAAATATGTTAAAGTTTACTGGAAAAATAGTTTTCCACATTACAGGTATATATAAAAGGAACAAGTAAAGGGTGTGATTGGAGATAACCACACCTTCACACACTTCTCTAATCACACCCTTCACACCACTTTACCTAATTGTTCCAGCTACCATGATGCACTGGCACATGGGATCTGGCATCAACAGCTTGAACCGATTGACCTGAAGGAACGATTGACCTGAAGGAATGATTTACCTGAAGGAACGATTGACCTGAGGTAACGATTGACCTGAAGTAACGATTGACCTGAAGTAACGATTGATCTGAAGTAACGATTGACCTGAAGTAACGATTGATCTGAAGTAACGATTGATCTGAAGTAACGATTGACCTGAAGGAACGATTGACCTGAAGTAACGATTGACCTGAAGGAACGATTGACCTGAAGGAACGATTGATCTGAAGGAACGATTGACCTGAAGGAACGATTGACCTGAAGGAACGATTGACCGGAAGTGGATCAGTGGTGTTAAAGACCGAGCTGAAGTTCACGAACAGAAAAACTAGAATCTGCACAGTTGAGATACGGAAGCTTGAAGTTCAGTGCACATTTTACTGCATCATCAAAAGATCATTTGCTTCAAACACAAACTGCAGGAGGTCCAACTAAAGGTCTGTAGTAGCTTTTATGTGTGTTTTAGGATCAGAGGTCTTGGCAAACAGCCTGTAGTTATATACTGTAGTTCTGTAATGTATGTGTTTATGGGTTGTGGGTTTTGGTGGCTGCACTGCAAAAAGGTTTGATTTAAAGGCGATAAATCTGATTCGTTGTCCTGCGATCATGTTTCTGTAAAGCTGCTTTGTGATCAGCTGTAAAAAGCACTATACAAAATTTGATCAAATTTGATTTGATTTAATTTGATAATAACACATTTTGCCTTACTAAGCTTTGCCTAAGTGTTAGATTATTTGGCTTATTTAAGGACTAATTATCTTAATCAGTCTTACTTTGAGTTTTCATCTTATTTTAAGCAACTTGAGAACAAAAAGTCACCAGTCAAGTTATTCTGATTCTTTTGACCAAATTTAAGGCAGAAAATAAGATTTAAAGAACTCTTACTAAAATAACATGCTTACCCTATTGACAGTTTTTTTTTTACCTCATTGTGTTTAATCTCGTTATCACATCCTTCATAAAGACAATATTATTAGGTCAAGGCAGGACTTGCACCAGGATAATTAAACAAATATATTTTGGAGCGCTGAGTGATTGAGTGGTCTAAAGCACTGCCATTATGATTGGAAGATTGCTGGTTCGAATCCCAGTCATGCAGCTGCCCATCAGCTAGCTGCCGGAGCCCTGAGAGAGCACAATTGGTCTTGCTCTATCTCTGGGTGGGTACAGTAGATGGCGTTCTTTTCTTTCATCACTCCTAGGGTGATGTGCCCCATTGACACCCTATTGAAAGCTTTTTTTTTTTTTTGCTTAATAGAAGCATATATGTCTTAATTTACATACATTGCGTCTAGTTTTTGCCAATGGATGTTTGCAGTGATGGTCCCAGGATGAGGAACTGATGCCTGATAAAAGTTCCTCTGATTGGTTGAAGTGTGAAGTGAAAATTTGCTCCAATAGCTAATTGATCCAATATTTCTATCATTAGCTTTGCCTTTAACTTGTCACAGAATTTTTGTGTTAAAATTACACATTCTGGTGGGAGTTCTGCTGTAAAACTGTACAAAATATAAAGCAGTGAAAATAATAGCAGTGAATAATAATAAAACCCGCCAGTAATGTTCTTCAACTCAAGCCAGGCTGGGAATGATCTGAATGGTCTGAAATGCAGGTTTGGATGAAATCTCTGAAACTGTCTTTTTTTGAAAATACAACAGTCATCCAGTTTATTTTCTTTAGTACAGAGAGACAGCAGCCAAAACCATGTTTGACTGGTAGAGAGAGAGAGAACTTGGATTTAAAACTGATCCCAGAGATGCCAGGAGACATAACCTGATCCTGATGTGAATGATATGTAGTCCAAACTTTAATTCTGCACAGAAACAACGTGCACTGAAACTAACTACAGGCGTAGACATTCAGCAGTTACTTAAAACTGAACTTTAATTGATGATAATGTATGTAAGGGGATGTATTGAAGCATGTGTGTGTCTGTAAATGAGGGTTATGGTTGAAAAGAAATCGTATGTCCGTTTTTACCCAGATGTTTGGAATGGAAAGGAGTCATAAAACTGGAACCTAAAGGCTGGGTGGGGGGTGTACTGACTGCAGGAATTTCAAGTGTGTGTGTGCATGTGTGTGTGTGTGTGTGTGTGTTTAAGAAAGACCTCTAACACTTAAAGCATGGCAGTAGGTTGCTTGCAGAGGTGTATAAAGTTGCTGTAAAAATATGATGTAGTAAAGGTGTAGTAAAGGTGTTATTACAGCCATTTATTATTATGTGCAATTCTTCTATTTTTTTAAGACAAAAAAGCCATGTTGGCTCAATTTTTAGAGCACAGGGTTGCCAGTTCTAAACTAGACTTTGCTAATCTGCCACTGCCATCTTGCTATAATTTCAAATTTTTTTAGGGTGTGACAAAATATGACAAAACATTACATTTATATTATATTTATGTATTATAATATTATTTTTATAATATTTCATTTATTTGAAATATTAAACATGTGTCTTATTTATTTACTGTGTTTTTGGTATTGGGGACACTGCACCTGTTTTATTTCATCATAAGCAGAAACTGTAAATATCACATTTAAATATACACAATTATAAGAAAACCTGATCATCAGGTAATTATTGTACATATTTATTATAATTATTATTAATATATGTTGAATAAACCAAGTAGAAGTACAAGAACGAGAAAATAAATTATAGACACAGACATGCAGACATATTAATCTTTATAGTATTTATAGTTTTTTTTCCCCCAAAATGAAGAGCATTCAAAAATAGTTTATTTGCTTTTGTTGGAGTAACTGTCACAACAGTCCATCGAAGAGCATTTTTAATATCTAGACATTTAAACGATCACCAACACATCTAATCCTCAAATCAACAACTAATCCCAGACGTTTTGTAAGGAGCGCTGTCATTCCGGCATTTACTATTACATTTACGCTAATTGCAGCTAGCAGTAGCGATTAGCCACTTATGCTAATGCTGCTGCACCAAGCCTTAGTGGAAATTGGAAACCTAAGCTTACTGTAAATAAATGGAAGCGCTTTACTCACCCAGATAAATTGTCGTTTTGTTGTAGAGAAATCTGTGTAGATTAGCATTCAGCGCTTGTTTGACTTTAAAAGAAAATGTTATTTTTTTTTAAAGAATTACAGTTTTGTTTACTTGGATTAGCTTAGCTTTACTGGATTTTTTTAGCATCATCTAAAACACTGTATTTTCTTTGCAAGGTGATCTAACAATTTTGACTAAATTTATTTCAATGGCTACAATTTTTAAGTCATATAGCTCTTAACAATGGTTCCCTTTAAGAATGTTAATAATGTTGTTTTCGTTTTTATTTGCAGCCATTCAAAAGCTCAAATAAAGACTCAAATTACCTCACTGCAAAAAAACGAAATCTTAGCAAGTGAAATTATCTAGATTCAAAGCAATAAATCTTATTTTTAATAAGATTTTTATTTTTAATATTTTTAAATCTAATTTTAGTCTTACTAAGCATTGTAAATGTCAGATACTTTTTCAGTCTTACTTAGAATTTTTACCTTGTTTTAAGTCATTTGAATTCAAAATAAACACAAAAAGTCACCAGTCAAGTTATTCTGATACTTGTGTAGAAATTTAAGCTAGAAAAAAATATATATTTTTGCTTGATTTGAGTCTTACTTCACTTATTTTGAGGCTTTGTCTTTTTCTTATCGCTTAATTTAATGTCTCAATTTAAATAGATGTTATCTAGTTTTTGACAGTGGATTTTTTGCAGTGCTCTTATGTAGGCAAAGCTGTGATTCTGTAAATCTACCTCCAATTTAAAAACAGCACAAAATCTGAATATTTTGGGATATTTGATTGCATTAGTATTGCACCACAAAATCTTATTAACCTTTTTAGTATAATGCAAAATAAATGCATGACCTTACTTTATCCTCCTCTATTTAAAACATATTTAGTGCATGCAAAATTTAGTTGCAGCCTCTTTTTGACCTGAAACTTATGAACATTTTTTTCTGAGAATAAACACTGACATAGTTCTGACACCATGTGTGCTGTCTTAAAGACCGTTCACCATAAAGGGGGAATTTCCTCCGTGTCACTATAGCAGCACTAAGGATTATATTAGATTACATAGAATCAGTTAACACCCTTATATGTGTTGGCCCTGACATGTTTGACTTTTTTAGTCTTGCCTTTCTGCTCCTGGTTTCCCCCCGGGTATGCGCATGTTTGCTTTCGGGGGGGGCTGGTGGTCAGGAGGTGGGGTGTAGGGAGCGTACGCTCACTGTGCAGAATCTCTCAAAGGTTGTCCTTGTTGTGTCTCTGAATGTTTGGATGTCAGTAAACCTGAGCAACAGTTATACCATTTTAAATGCACATTAGCAGGACTGACACTTAAACCTGAGCAGTGTAATGGTAATGATGTGGTTGGTGGTTATGGTTTTGTTGGTTTTCTGCATGCTGTTAATGAAGATTTTAAATCTGTTCTTTTTAAGTCTTTATTCGATGGGTTCGTAGGTTTGTTTTGAAGCTTCTTTTGATGAGAGACAATATATAAAATGCTCTGTTCCTCTGTGCAGCTGGAGCCTGTTGAAAAAGCTGCAGGAATAGGGATTTTCTGCTACCATGTATGTCTTGGTTCCACAAGGACCATTCACATCCTGAGGATAGAATCAGCTTTTTGAGTTTGGAGACTGGAGTCTGCACATGGTCAGGGTAGAATGTGGTTTCATGGCGCCACTCTCTGGTTTGTGGTGGAACTGCTGGTCATGTATCACTTGGAGACCATCAAATTTATAGAAATATAGTTTTCTACCTATCATTTCTTCATGCATAATGCTTAATTCATTTGTTTTATAGTTTGTATTATGGAAAGTTCAGTGTCAGCCAGCATTTTTTATGTGTTTTCACAGTTAAATCACTGTCATATTAGGGTTGCATCAACATTAATATTGATTTCAATGTTGAAAGATGATCAGATATCTTACTTTCTAACTTTTAATAAAGTTTAGATTCCTTCTCACGGCTTTCATCATAGATTGTGCACTCAAAAGAATTTACACTTATAAACAAACTGTGAACCTTGAAATCAGTGTAACTCAGTAGTTCTGTCCTTACACTCTGATTGGTTAAGAAGTGTTCTAACCGTGCTAATATTTGTGAAAACACATTGCAGAGTAATGGCATGTACACACAAGACATTTTTGTTTAATTACCTCCAGCACCAGCAGCATTAGCAGCATTAGCTTAGCACAGGCTAGCGCCCAGCCAAGGTACGCTCATCAGCAGGACATAAACGCAGGTAATGGAGCTTTTATTAAATACATAAACAAAGAAACAAAGAAATAAACCAAAACAAACGAGAGATAATAACACAAACAACAGGCAGGCTAACAAACGAAACAAACGAGGAACTAGAACAAGAAAGAAATAAAACTAGACAGGTCAGGCAGATAGTTTCAGCGTTATTCCACGGTCCTCACGTTTACCAACCACCTTACCTTTCACTGTTTTTCACTTATTCCCAATTTTGATTTTAAGCTAACATTCATGGTGTTAGCCTGAATAAACCATGTGTTGTTTTGTAGTTACAGTTCTGATACAGTTCACTTGTTGTGGAACTACTTTTTGGCGTATTAAAGCATGCTCATTATGGATTTTTTGAGTTTCTATTGAGCTGTGTTCTATTGCTTAAATATTTAACACATTTTAAAAATATATATATTACAATAGTACATAAAATAGAATGTTGAAATCTATGTACACTTCACAGTATTATGATATTTACTATATTAGCAGCTGGGATGTGTTTGGGATTTAGCCAGAAATCTGCTAAATTTCCATTTAAAATTGTTAATTGTTAAGTGTTAAAATTGTCAGCATTGGTGTTTTTAAAAAGCTAAATTTCCATTCACCAAAAACACTGTGAAGACAAAACACAGATACTGTTGATTCATATATGTCAATGTATATGTATATGTATATGTAAAAACCTACTATATCTTATTGGCACAAGCCAAATAATACATGGAATGGGGTTCATGTAGCATATGTGTATGATTAATTATCCCGGTGAAAGAAATCTAAGAAGCCAGCAATTATTTTTACTTTTCACCCTGTGTCAAAACATTCATATCGCAGCTGTTCTCACTTTAAATCAGGGGTGTCCAAACTGCGGCCCGTCTCCTTTTTTGGAGCGGGGGAGGTATTTTAGAAATAGAATGAAAGTTGGCCCGCTGTTAAGCAGGTTTTTATAATATGAGATTCAAAGTTTGAACGCTAGGTGTCAGAAACGGGCCAAAGAGTCTAAAAGCGGAGAGTGTACAGTTGTAGCGCAGAAAAACGGGCCAAAGAGTCTAAAAGCGGAGAGGGTGCTCAGTTGTAGCGCAGAAAAACAGACCAAAGAGTCTAAAAGCGGAGAGAGTGCGCAGTTTTAGCGCAGAAAAACGGGCCAAAGAGTCTAAAAGCGGAGAGGGTGCGCAGTTGTAGCGCAGAAAAACGGGCCAAAGAGTCTAAAAGCGGAGAGGGTGCGCAGTTGTAGCGCAGAAAAACGGGCCAAAGAGTCTAAAAGTGGAGAGGGTGCTCAGTTGTAGCGCAGAAAAACGGGCCAAAGAGTCTAAAAGCGGAGAGGGTGCGCAGTTGTAGCGCAGAAAAGCGGGCCAAAGAGTCTAAAAGCGGAGAGGGTGCTCAGTTGTAGCGCAGAAAAACGGGCCAAAGAGTCTAAAAGCGGAGAGAGTGCGCAGTTGATATTAAGAGACATCATGAAATGAAACATCAATTTGAAAAATCCTAGGTTACACAACACTGTCAAAGACAGATAAAGTTAGTAAGTCAAGTAAAATGATGTTTAAATGAAAGTATTAAGGAAAATGTATTATTTAAAGGGGTATATTTAATTATGTGTTTTATTACAGAGTCTGTGGCCCGTGACTTCAAATATATTTCTCCTTCTGGCCCCCAACAAAAAAAGTTTGGACACCCCTGCTTTAAACACTATTGTAGTTCAAGGCACGTCAAATTCCAGCACATTCAGTGCACTTACCTTCACTTTCTCGCCTGCAGATAGAGATTGGCACCTTGGCCCCAGATGAGGACCACTACCCTGCACCAGGAGCCTCGCTGGAGGAGGAGGTAGAAGAAGAACAGCAAAGAGAAAAGGAAAGACATCAGAATAAGAAGAAAATTCCCACAAAGCCACAGCTTATCCCATCAGGCTCTGGGGAGCCAGGGGTTCTGATGGGTCCTGACACCCAGGGAGGTCTGTACCACACACACATTCACCCTCATTCATCCTCCTGATCATTACTGTTAACCCTCTAGCACATTCCATTTAACTAGCCATTTGGTTAAATGTGTTTTAATCTTTCTGTAATGCTTACTACCATCATCCAATGCATCTTTCCCATCATCTCTAACTCTCATTTAATTGTTGTCCATGCTGTTCTAATCAGTCTCTTAACACCTAATCTTGTCTCTAACAAGAGGAGGAGCTTCGTCTGACACCCATTGACATCCTTCATGTTTCTGGAGACAGCTCTGGAGGTTCTGGCGCTTCAGGGGCTTCGGAGGCTTCTGGAGAGGTCCTCTCTTCTGGAGTATCTGGTTTTGGGGAGCATCTAGGTTCTGGAGGCTCTGCAGATGTTGCTTCTGGAGCTTCTGGGTACCATGGTTCTGAAAGCTCTGGAATCAGTGTTTCTGAAACCTCTGGGGACATTGGGTCTGGAGTTCCTGTCGACCTAGTTTCTGGAGTTTCAGGGGACATTGGTTCTGGGGTTCCTGTAGACATTGTTTCTGAAGCTTCTGGGGACTTTGTTTCTGGTGTTTCTGGAGTTTCTGGGGACTTTGTTTCTGGAGTCTCTGGAGATTTTGTTTCCAGTATCTCTGGAGACTTTGTTTCCAGTGCCTCTGGGGACATTGTTTCTGGAGTCTCTGGAGACTTTGTTTCCAGTGCCTCTGGAGACATTGTTTCCGGAGTCTCTGGAGACTTTGTTTCCAGTGCCTCTGGAGACATTGTTTCCGGAGTCTCTGGGGACTTTGAGACTGTTTCCTCTGCGGAATTTGTTTCTGGAGTCTCAGGTGACATTGCTTCTGGAGCCTCTGGGGACTTAGTTTCTGAAGTCTCAGGGGACTTAATTTCGGGATCATCTGGAGGCTTTGTTTCTGGAATTTCTGGGGAGCTTGGTTCTGGGCCTTCTGGTGAATCTGGGTTAGAGATTACACTCATCCCTGACACAGGTCAGTACTAATGATCTTAGTAGAAATAGATATAGATATATACTAGATATGTATTAGATTCTTAAAATTATGCTTTCAGGTAAAAAGGAACACTACAAAGTGTTTTTTTTGGGGGGGGGGGTTGAGTTTCTTATTTGGGGGAATTTACTAGAACATAGAGTTTTTTTAGGCATTTCATTAGCTAATTTTAGCATGCATGTTTTTACAAGCATTACAATCATGCTCTTGACTGTTGTCTCTTCTGTTGGGAGATGCTAATTTCTCTTTCAATGAATCGGCTTGTCTTTAACAAGGGGAGGAACTACCCCTGAGACCTACTATTATTCCTGAAGAAGCCACTGGGGTTTCTGGGGAGTCTGGGGCTCCTGAGCAGTCTGGTCTTCCTGAGGAGTCTGGACTTCCTGAAGAGTCTGGACTTCCTGAAGAGTCTGGACTTCCTGAAGAGTCTGGTTTACCTGAGGAGTCTGGTCTTCTTCCTGAGGAGTCTGGTCTTCTTCCTGAGGAGTCTGGTCTTCTTCCTGAGGAGTCTGGTCTTCTTCCTGAGGAGTCTGGTTTACCTGAAGAGTCTGAGGTTCCTTTGGAACCCATCAGTCCTACTGAGCCTGGGGCTTCTGAGGAAATTGAGGATCCAGTGGTAATAATTCCTGACCTAGAGAAAGGTCAGTACTTTGGCTGCCCAGCACAGCACTGCTGAACTAGCCAAATGAACCAGTTGCAAAGATGGCAATCTTCAATATAGTCTTTTATAGATTGAAAACATTGTATTATTTTACCCATCATAAGAACCATGTTTATGTTCTGTGTAACTTCATTCATTCATTAATGCTAACAAATTCACCGTACAGTGAATATATCAGCATCTGATATATGACATGTTCATCATTGCATTCTCATTGCAAAGCTATGTATGTAATTTAACATCATCACTACTCATCAACACTTACCTGATCTCTTTGTCCAACCATGTGCTAACCCCTCTCCTAACACCCTAATGTTGTGTCTAACAAGAGGAGGAGCTGCTTCCCACCACCCAGACCACCCCCCAGGAGGGTACTGGGGAAATAGTAGAGTCAGGGGAGTCTGGGCTACCTGAAACTGAGATTGAAATTGAAATTGAGGAAATTGACGTAACAGGTCAGTACTATTCCAGTCTATGTTGTTGTAAAGGACACCTCACATCAGCAATGTTAGCCAGTTATCGTAAGAACTGTTTTGAGGTGCTGCAAGTTCAAAACAGCCATTGAAATATGGAGATTAAAAGTGTTATTGGTAGCTTTCAAGCCTTCTTGCCTATTCGAAACGACATATATTGCATAAAATACAAGTACTAAACATGGAATTTATATTATGTTCTCTCTTTACCTGAGTAAAAGGCTGTTGGGATCTTGCAGTTCACAAACTACACTGAGTTGCCAGTTTTCTATACCTATACAAACAGTTTATTTCAAAAGCTTATATAGGGCCCAATCTTACACCCCATAAACAGTCTATTTTCACGACCTGCATCTGCCTCATTCAAATAGCAATGGTGTTTTGGAATATATCTACGCAGATGGGCATGGTGCTCTGAAAATGAGGTGTGCTTATGTAAAATTCTGGTGTATCGCTATCTTGGCAACGGAAAACACAGGTGCTCCACTGACTGAAATGAACCTGGACAGACATCAACAGTCAGTTGTTCATTGCTATCAATAAACAGAATACAAAAAACAACATTGCAGTTCCTGTAAATGACCTCTGTTAAGAAGCGCAGAAGCACTGCGCCATTAAAATAGCAATCCTGCATCCTAAATGAGCTCTTATGTACAGCCGCCCAACCCCCAAAAGATGGCTCCATCATAATATACTGAAAAAGGTCAATTTGCATGATTTCTAGAACATTTCCCCAAGGAATAGCATTGCATTGTATACAGTGAACTTGCATAATACATCCATACAGAAGGACAAAGGTTCTGCAACATATTACTAGATAGTAAATTGGCAAATCAGTGTAGTTACATATAATCACATATATCTATCTAATGTTTCTAATTTTTGTGTATTTAAGTATCATAAAATGTGCATATTAAACCCTAGAACCCATTTAGATTAGCATGTCTTGTGGCGTCCCACAGGGTTTAATGTTGGGGCCTATGCAACTGATTATATATATATATATATTATACAACTACAGTGTTATTATTGGAAGTGTGGGCTTACAAACAGTGTTTAAGGGGTAAAAACAAGATTATAACATAATACTATTAGATTTATGAAACTATTCAATTTACACACCATTTAAATTAAAGTAATTCATCATTATTCAGAATGATTTGATGCATGTATTTTCCTTGTCTTTTCCCCTGTGTTGGTCACGCTCTGGTTTGGGTGGTAAGGTATGCCCACGTGTCTGCTCTGTACCTGCCTGGGAGGATCTGTGTACTGTGATGACGTGAAGTTGGTGCACGTGCCACCGCTCCCCAAAGATACCACTCACTTCTACGCTCGCTACAACAAGATCGCCAAGATCAACAAGTCAGACTTCGCCAACATGAGTATGTGTTAACTAAAGCACTCAAATTAATCAAAATAAGCAAATATTAAACTGGAAAAAAGTGACTTAACCATAACCATAAACCCGAACCATAAACTGTAATTATGAGCCCGACCCGCCTCATAAACCGGCTGTTTTCGGGCGGATTGAATGAGCGAAATATAATCAGAATTATGTTTATTAACACTGTAACATAGAAGCATAGAACTATTATTTAATTCAAATGATTTTTAAGAATATCTACACACAGTGCTGCAAGTCAAACGCGGAGGAGTTCACGTGCTCCCAGAGCTACGCGATTATAACATTTTTTATTTTCATTATAGTTTAATTTTATTTTGTTTTTATTTTTTCTCCTACAGTTCAGTAAGTTTGAATCCGTTTTTAGAGTGGGCTTGCTAGTTTTTATTATTTTTCACACATCTTATCAGCGAGATCAATCTAAGAAATACACGAGAGAGAGAGAAAGAGAGAGAGAGAGAGAGAGAGAGAGTGAGATTTGTGTGTTCTGGTGTATGAGCTACTCACAGATAAAGGTTCTCACACACTGAATCTCCTGTTTCTCTTTTCTCTTCTCGCGCTCATATTCTAGTCCCATACATAATCCTGCAGTTTCTCAGTGTTTTCTGTCGTATTTTGCGGCTATGAGAACAAACGCCACGGACCACGAGGTGCACCACGCTGCTGCTGTTGTGCCGAATCCGACTCCCTGCTGAATCCGACTCCGTTTCGCAAACAAAATCAGCACAACACTGCCCACTGGACAACTCTGCTGTAAAACAGCGCTTATAAATAAATTAAACACGAAAACGAGGATATTCTATCAGTAATTTCAGTTCGTTTGAGTTTGTTTTATAAACACACAATACAGTTCCAGTTAGGCAGAGAATCTAAGCTCTAAAAGTGGGTACCCCTTCTGCAACACCCACCACTACCCCCCCAACGACGATGACTTACACATAGATTAATATTACAATAACTACATATTCTCTGTCTTAACCTAGCAATAGGAACTTAATACACATCAACAGCCCACAAATACTGTACAGCTAAACACGACAAAATATACAATAGACCACAACAATCTATGCTTAATTTGCCTACAAGTACAGCCATTAAACTAAGATCACTCATTTGTATGCCTACAGTAACGTTACGCCACAGCAGCCAAAACATTAAGTACACACAAAAACTCACCAATCAGACAGCCTTTTATTGTGAATTAGTTTCACATTGAAGGACGGCCTTTAAAAGGGCTTTTTAATATGATATGAAACAAAATATCTGTCTGTTTTCCAGTCCCAGTTCTATGATAGTTAGCTGCTAACTATTGAACTAATCCAGCAGGAGCTCCGTTTTACAACTAATCAACACGTAACACCTTCAGCAGAGCGCTGCTGAGAAGGGGTTAGACAGTCATGGCCCCGCCCCCCGTAGTGAAAATCATGAATCTGATTGGTTAGATTGCCCTATGACTTTGCTAATAGCCTCATTATGACACCCTTCAAAAATTAGCAAAAGAGTCACACAGTCACATGGTGGGGGAAAAAAAAAAACATTTTAAAAAGCTTTGATTGATTAGAACTGCTGTCAGTCATATAAAAGTCCTGTAGCAACTTTTGTATTTTAGTTAATTTATAAAATATACGCCATAGTTTACAATAACTATAATATATGTTTCCTGATTAAATATTATGTAATGATTTACATGCACTTATTGTCACCCCTTCTCAGAAGGGTCAGAAGGGCCTCACTGCAAACCACTGATTAATACTGCACTTTACTCTCCATCATACAGACAAACTGAAGAGGATCGATCTGACGAGCAACGCCATCGCCAAGATTGACGATGGAGCGTTCTTCGGCCTGCCTGCGCTGGAGGAGCTGATTATAAGGGAAAACAAGGTGGCACAACTCCCGGCTCTGCCACCCACCATGACCCTTGTGGACGCCAGTCACAACAAACTGGGCAGCACTGCCATCCAAAATGAAGCCTTTAAGGTGAGTGGATTTGTATGTTTGGGTGAACTCTGTGGGACAATTTGACACAAATTGTTGTAATTTTATTACTGACAGATATAAACAGACCTTGGATGACTATGGAGTCACATTAATGTGAAAAGTCGAGGACACAAAAATAACAGGTGAAAACAATTAACCAGCGTGTTTTAAAATTGTGAGTGTGTAAATTAACTTCTCGTGACCACAAATGTGAAACTAGCGAGCAAAAAAAAAAGGGAATGATGTGCGCGCTAAAGAAAAGGTTGCTCTCGAGCTTCATTTTTCTCCTCTTGGGTGCTTTTTTCCCTCGCGCGCTGTGTGAATTACCTGAAGCAGCAGTTTGTGCTCGGCTAAGTTTTTTTGCGCTTGAGTTTTGAAAGGGGTGGTTTTGACAGTTTGGGGGCGGAGTCAGGGTCGCCTCCCTCAGCGAATGCTATTGGCCGATATCTTCAGGGTTCATGACGGACCGCCTACCTCCACAAGCCGGAGGAGTGCGGGGACAGAAGGACGGCAGAAGAGTTAGCTAACTGGCTATGCTAACATCCAAACAACCCGCTCTCCGGCGCAACCCGTCCTGTCTGCCCGGGTTTACTGCCCAAAGCGGCCAGCTCTATCTGCCCGGGTTTACTGCCCAAAGCGGCCCGCTCTATCTGCCCGGGTTTACTGCCCAAAGCGGCCCGCTCTATCTGCCCGGGTTTACTGCCCAAAGCGGCCCGCTCTATCTGCCCGGGTTTACTGCCCAAAGCGGCCAGCTCTGTCTGCCCGGCTCTTGCCTGTAGCGACCGGTGCTGTTCGCCCAGAGAGCCAGTCGCTGTTGACGCTAACCCGGGCAGACAGAGCCGGCAAGCCGATCGCTCCAAGCGAGAGATGGTTGCTACAGGCGAGAGACCGGGCAGACAGAGCGGGTCGCTTTGGGCAGTAAACCTGGGCAGACAGAATCACCGCACCAGAGAGTGGGTTGTTTGGATATTAGCATAGCCAGTTAGCTAATTCTCCTTCTTTCTTCTTTCTTCTTTCTTCGACTTATGGAGGTAGACGGTTCGTCACGAACCCTGGAGATATCAGCCAATAGCGTTCGCTGAGGGAGGCAACCCTGGACCCGCCCCCATCAAAACTCGAGCGCAAAAAACTCAGTTGTGCTCAAACTGCAACAAAAAGCTCGAGAGCAGCATTTTCTTCAGTGCGCACACGATTGTCTTTTTTTTGCTCGCTAGTTTCACATTTGTGATCACAAGAAGTTAATTTACCCACACATTTAAAACACGCTGGTTAATTTTTTTCACCTGTTATTTTTGTGTCCTCGACTTTTGACATTAAAGTGACGCCATAGATGACGTAAAAAAGCCCTAACGTGGCTAACTTACCAAATGGTTTTTATACTTAAACATTTAAAATAGTTAATAGTTTAAATAATTTCCAACATTCTACGCTGTTCTCACATCTCCTGATACATTTTTTGGTCTGTTTTAATCCTCATCTCATCAATCCTTTCCTAAGTAGGGGTGTGTCATATTGTATCATAATGCATGTGGTTGGTGTGGCACAGTGGATAACACCACTACCTGCTAGTGAGCTACCACATCATGTGGGAGTGACTGAATTCTGCGCTACACCAACAAAAGTCCTTGGGCAAGACTCCTAACACTACAGGTCCCACCCCTGTAATAAGAATAAACATGTGCAGGTGTGATGGATCACAGTGTAAACCAATAGTGAGTCAAAACGGTATACAGCGCTGGAAAAAATAATAGACCACTTAAAAATGATGAGTTTATTTGATTTTACCAAATTGAAAACCTCTGGAATATAATCAAGAGGAAGATGGATGATCACAAACCATCAAACCACCAAACTGAACTGCTTGATTTTTTGCACCAGGAGTAAAGCAGCATAAAGTTATCCAAAAGCAGCGTGTAAGACTGGTGGAGGAGAACATGATGCCAAGATGCATGAAAACTGTGATTAAAAACCACCAGGATTATTCCACCAAATATTGATTTCTTTTTCCAGAGGTGTATGTCTATGCTTCTCTACATCCAACCACACAATCAGATTCACTCTATCTAGATGGAGAGATTTATTTGGATTTTTTTTAATGCAGTGGGAGTATAGGATTTATATATGTATGTAATAACCACGTTTTTGTATTTTAGGACATGCCTCATCTGCTGTATCTGTATCTGACGGACAACAACATCGACTACATCCCTGTTCCTCTGCCGGACAGTCTGCGCTCTCTGCACCTACAGGTACCTGTACTCCCACCTCACTGCTGCCATCTACTGCCCTCACCTCCACCCCTCAGCAGCTCCCAGCACAGCAGCTTCATTCACACTCAGCACATTATTAAGAGTGATGTCTCACAACTGCAGAGTCCACAGCTTAGATCAGAGGGCCTTCAGTTCCACAGTGAAGTCTCAGTCAGTCGAGGAAAGTTATTTATCTCAGCTGAAAGTGTGGTTTTTCCTTCACATGACATTTAAATTACTCAAAATAAACACACATAGAGTAATAAACATAGTGAGAATGCTGTTGTTCATCAGTAAGGTTACTGATGTACACTACCGGTAAATAGTTTTAAAACACACCCTTTTTATTCTCTTTATTTTTGCCATTTAAGCTCTTCAGGTCCAGTGAATAACCACAAATGGCACAAAATCCAGTTTACAAAATTTTGTGCTAAACTGCAAGGGCCTGAACTAAAAACAAAAAAAAAGGAAAAAAGTAATTTTATTATTGTAAAGTAAACATACTGTAAAACAAAAACTGAATATATCCGATAGACATACCCCCATCTCTGCAGATACAACCTCCAAGATTCCTTTTTTATTTATCTATAAAATTGTTTTATTCTATAAACTACTAACATTTTCCCAAATTAAATTGAATTCCCTAAATTCTCCCTAAATTCTAAATTGAAATTTGCAGAAAGTGAGAAATGACTGTAATAACAAAAAAAAAAGATGCAGAGATTTCAGACCTCAAATAATGCAAAGAAAACAACAAGTTCATATTTATAAAGTTTTAAGAGTTCAGAAATCAATATTTGGTAGAATAACCCTGATTTTTAATGAGTTTTTATGCATCTTGGCATCATGTTCTCCTCCTCCACCAGTCTTACACACTGCTTTTGGATAAATTTGGATATGCTGCTTTACTCCTGGTGCAAAATGTGATGGTTTGTGATCATCCATCTTCCTCTTGGTTATATTCCAGAGGTTTTTAATTTGGTAAAATCAAAGAAACTCATTATCAAGCTAAAATGAAATAGGCATAACACGGCTATTTTTAAAATGTAAGAAGTAGAAATGTAGCAAAAACCTACACCGATGTGGGGATGAATCTCTGGTACACTAAACACTAAAATTCACGATTTAAGGATCTCTGCCAAGCAGAGAATTATTTTCAAGTAGAAGGAAAAGCAAACAAAAAAACACAAATTAATACAAAAAAAATATCGTCTCCCAATTACATAAATAAATGCAAAAACAAATCTAAATATTTACAGTTTTTATACATCTTGGCATGTTCTCCTCCACCAGTCTTACACACTGCTTTTGGATAACTTCTGGTGCAAGAATTCAAGCAGTTCAGTTTGGTGGTTTGATGGCTTGTGATCATCCATCTTCCTCTTGATTATATTCCAGAGGTTTTCAATTTGGTAAAATCAAAGAAACTCATAATCAAGATAAAATGAAATAGGCATAATGTTCATATAATTGTATGTTAATGTAAGTAGTAGAAGTAAAAATTTGCCTGAAAAACAATTACGTCTATTTAGTTAAGATTCTGATTATTTTTCTGTATATAATGTTTCCCCAGAACAACAACATCCAGATGATACACGAGGACACTTTCTGCCATGTGAACGACTTGAACTACATTCGCTACGCTCTGGAGGACGTTCGCCTGGACGGCAACCCAGTCAACCTCAGCAGAAGCCCACAGGCCTATGTGTGTTTGCCCCGTATCCCCGTCGGTGCCCTAATATAATCACACACACACACAGATACACACCAAAACCTCTGTGAGAGTTTCCAACTAACTTTCTTTTTTTTTTAAACCTTGGGCTGGAGTAAACATTTGTATATGAATGGCTGTTTTATACGGGAGGTTTGCACACACTTCCACTTCTCAGCTGCTCACTTCTCTCAATGACGTGTTGTTTTATTATTTTTTGTTTTGTTTTGTTTATTGTTTTGTTTAATTTTTCCACCCACACATACATACATACATACATACATACATACATTCATACATACATATGTGCAATAAACACACATTGTTCAACATGTTTAAATGGGGATGAATGTCTGGTACACTAAACACTAAAATTCACAATTTAAGGATCTCTGCCAAGCAGGGAAGTATTTTCAAGTAGAAGGAAATGCAACAAAAAAACACGAAATTAATCAAAAAAAAAAATATTGTCTCCCAATTACATAAATAAATGCAAAAAATAAATAAATAAAAAAAACATGTTGGTCTGTTTGGGACCGGCTGTCTTAACCAAACAAATAATGTCTTTAATTTTTTTAATGTTTTGTAAAGAAAAAAAAAAAAGAAAATATGATATATTGTTAATATTCATATAATTCTAACACTTTTTTTGGAAACTATTCACCTAATATAAATCAATCCAAGCTGGTGCTCAATGAATCTCTGAAAAGGTTAAGCTGATTATCTAAATGCAATAAAAGAAGCATTATAACACAAACATTCTGTTGTAAAGTCTGTATTGTAATATAAAAATATATATATTCTGAATCCTTTTGTATGTGAACTGCAATATTTGGTATATAGCAATTCAAAACGTTGTTTTGACCATAGGCAACAGCCTTCAAATGAACACTTTAAACTGTTGTACTGTGTGAGGGCGGTGGGAACAGCGGGGGCTATTATACTAGCATGGCAATGTGTGCTTTGTATGGAAATACCACAATTGAATAAAGTTGTCTTCATGACGGCTCAAAAACAGAGCTGGCTTAACGTTTTCATTGACAGTTTAAGATGAGTTGCAAAAATATTAAAGAAAACTTGGGACGGGGTCCGAAACGCAGAACCACCCACTGTTTTGTTTCGTTTTTTACTCTGGGGAACGTGTCTGCTAACAAAAAAAAAAACTGAGGCTGGGCTATCACAAAAAATACAACTCTAATTAATGCCAGGATCACACTACAGGACTTTTTAAATCATCAGGACATGATGCTGTTCACACTACACAAATGCTTCGGTTCAGCTGTTGCCACATTCACACTACATGACTGATCAGGAGAATACCCACTTAAAGTGAGTACAAAACATATAAAGCAATTGATTGATCGATTGATGAATCATTTTTATACTGTATTTTTCACACTATAAGGTGCACTTAAAATCACTTATCACTTAAAAAAATTCCCAAAAGTCGACAGTATCCCATCTGGTGCGCCTTCTGTATGAATTCTCCCAGTCAGGTATTAAGGAGCAGTAAAGTCACTCCACTGAAGTACAGAGTTTTACAGGAGTTTCAGTTTAGTTCTCCAGCACCGAGACTGGAGCATTATTAGCATTAGCTGCTAACCGCGCTAAGTGCTAGCTCTTTTGCTGTTTGCATTTGAGGTTAGCTGCTAATGCTAAGTGGAAATCTGGAAATATAAGATTACTGTACATAAACAGAAGTGCTTTACTCACCCAAATAAAATCTGTGTAGATTAACCAAAAAACGTTTTTAAAAATGTTTTATTTTTAAGAGTTATTTTTTTTTTTTACTTAGCTTAGCTCTACAGGTCTCACCACCTTGCTGCGAGACTTGCTGAATTAGAAGGTAAGCATGGCGACACCCCTGTTCCTTACTAGTGTGGCATAATACGCCTTATAATCCGGTGCTCCTAATAGTGCGAACAGTCCTTAACACGAAGCTTTAGTAAATAGTTCAGTACTGCAGACATAATTTTGCACGTTTTAAACTCCAGTTACAAACATTGCATCAGAAGAAATGCTAAAAAGAAATCCTCGGAATAAGTACAAGTAGTTAATTATTATTTTTAATTACATTTTTAGCTTTTAGGTCCATTAACCCACATTCACAGAGGACTCACTTGTGAGCGCCCTCCAGTGTTTAACAGTGATTTCCTCATACAACAGTGGAAATAGACTCTCTCTAAACAGCTCTGATCATGCAGAAGATGCCTTTTAGAGCCTTTGTGTCAGATATTTAGCATGCCAAACATTTGCCAGGCGTCTGCTACTCGTCTGCGAACACAGAGTGATTGCTGATTTGCCTCAGAGCAGAGGTTTTTCTCAGCGATCTACAAAAAAAATCTGTCTCTGACTGAATAACTAACTAAATTCATGTAGTGTGAACCTGGCATTACACTTCTAGTAGTATCTTCCAACTTGAGAACTGAAACACAGAATAAAAAAAAACTCTGTACAAATAATAAGAACAAAATCAGTTCTTCTGAACACCTTCAGCTCCTAAAAGTTCTCGATCAGCTTCTCGAACAAATCGAGGAACTTCTGCCTCTTCTCTACGGAAGCCGTTTCAGTTTCTGCCTCCGCCAGTCTTTCACCTTCTTCAGCAGCATCATTCAGGTCAACCTCCTGCTCCCCCCCCAATCCGGCCCGCTGTCTCTCCAGAGCTGCTCGGCTCCTTTCCAGCTTCGCTCGCTCCCTGTCCATATCCGCTCGCTGTTTCTCCAGCTGAGCGCGCTCATGCTCTACAGACGCCCTGTCCCTCTCCACCGCGGCCTTCTCCCGCTCCAGAGCCGCCCGGTCCCGGTCCAGAGCAGCCAGGTCCCTCTCGAGCCCGGCCCTTTCCCTGTCTAGCACTATCTTCTCCCTCTCCAGCACCATGCGCTCGCTCTCCACTGTGTCCCTGTCGCTCTCCAGCAGGGCCCTCTCCTCCTCCATCTCGTCCCGATCGCTTCCCGTTTCCGTCCTGTCCCGCGTCGTCTCCTCCGACAGCCTGGAGTCGTCTCCTTCCACGAGGAACTCGATTTCGCTCTGGTACGAGTCCCGCCCCCTCTTTCTGGGTCTGTCCGGGCGATAGTCGGTGTCATCGCCGAGCGACGCGGTGGAGACCATGGCTTCACTGTCGTTCAGTCTGCCTTCCATCGCGTCATCCATGAGGGAGTACCACTGCCAGTTAGTGGGGTTGACTGTGACACCGGGTGGAGGGTTCTTCATCTCCTGAAACATGAGAAAAAGAGCTATCTTTTAGTGATCATACACTTTTTATCCAGTACATTCTCATATATTTTTCATGATTTTTTTAATGCCTTCGCTGGAAATTCTCTAAACCATACGATCTTTAAAACATCAGTACAGACATGGACAATAAAACAAAAGAATCCATATAAAAACTGATTATAGTAGGCCTTTATCTTACATATACTTGTCTGAATAAAGATAAGACAGCTTTAAATGATCATTTTTCTCTCTGTGTGAATTTACAGTTATAGTGCAGCTAAAACTAATTCTTTGAACCAAAACTGATTTTCTTAGTGGATAAACAGGAAACAAAATCATTAAAATTTCCATGACTTTTCCCAAAACTTTATGGGTGTTTTTTTTTTTTTTTTAATGTATCCAGGACTGGAAATTGCTATCTTCAAATTCCATGACTTTTCCAGGTTTTTCATGACCGTAGGAACCCTGATCTTTAAACCAATGCATCAATATGAAAAAACTATTCAATCACATCAACTGGAATTCTAAATACTAGACCTATAGTCTACAGAAGTGTCTAAAATCCATATTTTGGCAACACTTTGAAAAGAATATAAGTGGACTATCACTTCTAAATTCGTGCTACATTATTGGTCGTTCCAAATGCGGTTATATAAGTCTGGCAATTTGAAAACTAAAGTAACTTGGAAAAGTATTGAGGCTTCCATTACATTCAATTTTTCCATAAAACCTGATCCAACTATTAGCCACTCTCTTCGTGTTTTGAGAAGACTTAATCACATATTTCACACGACTTAATCACCAAAGAAAACTATTCTTTAGTTTTGGTTTAATCCCACTTTTCCCTTATTCCGTAATTGGATTTCCAATACTCAATACTCAACTGCAATTCACAAACGATCATGCACTAGACTTCAGGGATAATTATTTGTTTCTAATTTCCTCCTATTATCAATCTTGACTTAGAGGTGCTATAATATATATATATATATATATATATAAATATAAAACTGAAAATATCTGAAATAAGTGTGTTTTGTGTGATTAAACACAAACACTATCGAACTTCAACACTCAAAAACGTGTTTGATCGCGCCTCACCTTGTATTTCTTCTTGAGATTTTCCCACTTCTTTCTTGCTTGGCTGGTGGACATCTTCCTCTGGATTCCCATCTCTTTCAAGATGGCCCTTTAACACCAATAACAAAAGGTTTATTGTAAAGCTATACCATGGTTATTATTCTTTACATAAAATGTATGTAACAATGTAAATAATATATGTTGTTTCAATTTAGTAATTAAAAAAAATAATAATAAAATACAGATTAGCACGAGTTAAATTCAGTTGTTACAGTAATGTACTGGTCCTGGAAGGACAGATTGGCACAGTAAAACGTATGCATGCAGCTAAAGGCGGCTTGCTCTTATAGCCTTCAACAAAAAAGCTTGGGAACGATGTGGGCTAAAACTCAAGTTAGGTAAACTCATGACAACTCAAACTCTAGTTAAAACCACATAACTTATTTTGATTAGTTAGTAACATATGGTTCTACGTTACCTCCAAGCAATGACTGAAGTGTTCCTCTTTCCAGTAAAGAGAGCATCATTAGCAGCACGTAGTCTCACAAACTTCACCAATTCAGCTTCAGAGACTAATAGAGGGGAAAGACCATCAGGTGTTAAAACGGAAGCTTAAAGTAATAAAAACAGAAAACAGAAACACTACAGGACAAAATCTCCATTTTGTCCATTTATATTTTACTACATAATTTGAACAGACAAACCGTCTCTTACACAGGACCAAAATTTCTTAATGAATAGACCAATATAAGTACATCAAAATGACCTAATACTGAATTTTATTGAAAGCTGAGATAGTTTTTTTTCTCTCTCCTGTAAAAATGCTGTTTTTGAGATATTGTTTTTCATTGGACAGCGATGATATCCATTGGCCATTTCATCAGGTACCTATACTACAGAAGATAGGTGCAGTTAGTATGTTAACAGCTACTGACTGTAGAACAATTGATTACCCCCCTCTAATGAACGACTTAATATCTTAAAATTATGAGATAGTATATCAGAATTATGAGAGATTTCCTTAGATTAATGGCTTACTATGACTTAAATGACTTTTTGAAAGAT
Organism: Astyanax mexicanus; assembly: GCF_023375975.1. Classification (NCBI taxonomy): domain Eukaryota; kingdom Metazoa; phylum Chordata; class Actinopteri; order Characiformes; family Acestrorhamphidae; genus Astyanax; species Astyanax mexicanus. The sequence continues at coordinate 3,153,360 of NC_064409.1, forward strand.
TGAGATACAAAGTCATTAATTTGGCATTATTGAAATAATGAGTAATGAGTCGCAAAATGATGACTTAGTATCTTAAAATCGAGATATTATCTCAAAATGACTTGTTTAAGTTATGATAGTGTCTTAAAAGAATGTCTTAGTATACTAAAATGTTTAGATATTATCTCAAAGGAATGACTTTATGTCTTAAAATAACGACTTAAAATCTTAAAATTATGAGATAGTATATCAGAATTATAAGAGACTTCCGCAAATGATTGGCTTAATATCTCAGTTTAAATGAGATAGGATCTCAAAATGACTTGGTATTTAAAATGATAAAATATTAAGTAATTATTTTTACACTATTGAAATTATGAATGTGTTTTAAAATTGAGATAATATTTCAAAATCTTGAGATATCACAAATTAATCATAATATCATCAAATAAGTAACTCAAAATGATGAGATCTCAGCATTATATGTTAGTATTTATTATTAGTTATGAGTTAGTATCTCAGAATTGTTAGAATATCTTTAATAAATAACTTAAAATCTTAAAATTATGACAAAGTGTATCAGAAGTATGAGAGATTTCCTCAAATTAAAGGCAAACTATCTCAGCTTTATTGGACAGGATCTCAAAATGAGTTGGTATTTCAAAATAATAATAAATAATAATAAAAGTTAGTATCTCAACATTTTGTCTTAGTAACGTTATCTCAAAATTATGAGATATTGCCTCAAATTACTTATATAATTGGATACATAATTAGAAAACATATTAGTACTATAATACAGCGATTTGCTGAATAATTAAAACGTTATTATTACTGCGGGCAGTAATGACTGTAGTTAGCGGTGAGCTAACGCTGGTTCTCAGAGAGCGGGATGAGCTCGGCTGGGCTGCGGGGAGAAGCGGCTCTGTGCTCGGTATGAAGCACCTGAAGCAGCGCGGCTGTGTGGAGGTAGGGAGTTAGCTAGGCTAGGTTAGCTAGGCTAAGCTAAGCTAGGCTAGTTAGCGAGGGGCCTCTGTAGGGTACTCGCTGGATCCGCTAAGCTAGTCAACATGGCTGCACTCCATTTCCCTCCCGCTCCCTCGCCGCTCTCACAGCCCGCCGCTGCCGCTACTCTCCGCCGCTCCCCGCGCTACTCACGCTTATAGGTGAAGTCCGGGTTGATCAGGGTCTCGTCGGTATCGTCGGGCGGTGTCTGCACCGCGTACAGCGCGTGATCCATGTCGGAAAGTTTCATTTACTCGCGGCGCGGAGTGACCGAGTGCGCAGAGGAAGGGCACTTCAGGAAAATGGAGGCGCTTCACTTCCGCCTTTTCGAGGGCGCGGAGTCCGCGGGTGTGGAACAGACCCCCAGCTCCTAATCGCCACAGACACATATACATAAATATACACATTATGCTATTTATAGGTTTATGTTTGAGTAGAATAAACATTATTATTTTATTCTATAAAAACTATTTGTATCTATTATTATTTGCAGAAAATGAGAAATGGCTCAAATAACAAAAACGATGCAGAGCTTTCAGACCTCAAATAATGCAAAAAGAAAACAAGTTCGTATTCATAAAGTTTTAATAGTTCAGAAATCAGAATTATTTGGTGGAGTAACCCTGGTTGGTTTTTAATCACAGTTTTTTCATGCATCTTGGCATCATGTTCTCCTCCACCAGTCTTACACACTGCTTTTGGATAACTTTATGCTGCTTTACTCCTGGTGCAAAAATTCAAGCAGTTCAGTTTGGTGGTTTGATGGTTTGTGATCATCCATCTTCCTCTTGATTATATTCCAGAGGTTTTCAATTTGGTAAAATCAAAGAAACTCATCATTTTAGATTGTCTCTTTTTTCCAAATTATATGCCATACTTTCTTTGTTAAAGAGCATAATACAAAGTATTATACCCAGTTTCACCCAAAACAAAATAAATTAAATAATAAACAATATCTACCATCCAGTGATTTTATAAAACTAAGATTTGGCTTTGAAATAAAAAAAAAACTCTTTGTTTCATGTTCTGGTTTGATTAAACAAATCCAGTATATATTAGTGACTAGAAAATTACCCCACTAACAAGGTGACAACCTTTTTTTTACTGCCAGTGTATTATTTATTGTCTGTGTATTTTCAATAATTTTATATGTTTAAGTGAATTTATGAATTTATCACAGTACATTGCTCTCTTATAACTTTACAATTTCTTGCAGATTTGTTAAAATTAAAAGTTATATAATAAAAAATAAAATAAAATAAAAAAGCCTGGCCCCACTGAACACAGCGGTATGACTGACTGAATCCAGTTTAAATGATTTGCTAAATGTATGCTTTAAAAAAAAAAAGTTTATTTCTTCTTCTGTGGATATAAACGCGCCTCATTCAGCTCTTATAGCGCCTTCTACCGACAACAGACGAGTAGAAGCCACAGAGTCTCTAACACAGGAGAACACCCACTCATGAAGATCTTACGAGTTTGTTTGGCCACCAGAGGGCACTCTCGAGTGAGACCAAAATGAATGGGTTCATATGAAGCACCAGAGCAAAATCAGAGTTTATTAATGTTTGATAGCTTTCATACTTAAAAATTTATTAATTCTCTGAACACAGAACAATATCACACCTTTCAGCATCGAAGACATATTTTAAAAATATATTAAATCCCAGTTATAAGCCTTTTGAACCTGTTCTGACTGCACTTGAGAATGTGTTGAGTGTATTTGGCCACCAGAGGGCGCCAACTGAGCAAAATCGGAGTTTATTGATGTTTATAAGGATTTCTATTTTTTACAATGACAAAAATGACTAATTTCTTTAACACAGAACAATATTAAATGTTTTTAGCAACGAAGACACACAAACATTTTATATATATTAATTTCCAGTTATAAGCCTTTTAAACGTGTTCTCACTGCATATCCACCCATTTTAGAATGTGTTATGGGTTTGTTTGGCCACCAGAGGGCGCCCCCGAGTGAGTGAAAAATGAATGGACTCATATGGAACACTGTATTGTTGCGGAAATATCGGCTCTTAGGACGAGTTTAGTAAACATTTAGACACAGTTTAGTATAGTGTATATAGTGTGTATATAGTGTATATAGTTTAGTACAGTGTTTATAGTTTAGTACAGTGTTTACAGTTTAGTATAGGGTATATAGTTTAGTATAGTGTATATAGTTTATTATAGTGCATATAGTGTGTATATAGTGTATATAGTTTAGTATTGTGTATATATAGTGTATATAGTGTATATAGTTTAGTATTGTGTATATATAGTGTATATAGTTTAGTATTGTGTATATAGTGTGTATATAGTTTAGTATAGTGTATATAGTGTGTATATAGTGTGTATATAGTTTAGTATAGTGTATATAATGTGTATATAGTGTATATAGTTTAGTATAGTGTATATAATGTGTATATAGTGTATATAGTTTAGTATAGTTTATATAGTGTGTATATAGTGTATATAGTTTAGTATTGTGTATATAGTTTAGTATAGTGTATATAATGTGTATATAGTGTATATAGTCTAGTATAGTTTATATAGTGTGTATATAGTGTATATAGTTTAGTATAGTTTATATAGTGTGTATATAGTGTATATAGTTTAGTATAGGGTCTAGGGGTGGGTATCATCACTGATTTCCCAGTTCGATTCGATTCCGATTCACAAGGTCTCGATTCGATTTTCAAATCGATTTTCGATTCGATTCGATTCTCGATTCAACATCGATTAGGGAAATTTCAGTTACCATAAAAATTGTAGTTTGAATATGAAATGTAATTATACAAGGAACACTCAAATTTCATTATTAAAATATTAGTTTATATTATGAACACTCACTTATGAACTGTATATCCTTACATATAAATGTTACCAGAGCTTCAGATATTTTTTTAGCACGAGGAGAACTTGAAGGTAGTTTCATCGCAAATGCTTTCTCTAGTGGAGTTTGTGTGGGTTCTGCCGTTTTCTGAGTATCAGGATGGTGTCGCGTTAGATGATTTCTCAGATTTGTGGTATTTCCACAATATTTCAGCTCCTTGTTGCACAGTTTACACACAGCTTTGCTTTTATCCAGCTCTTCCCTACCGCCATAGCTTCTGAATCCAAAATGCAACCACACGTCTGCCTTCAGGTTCTTGGGCGCCTGCACTCCTGCTTCAGCCATGCTTAACTGATCACCCCAGCCAGAGCGCGCTGCTCGGAAAAAAAGGATGGTCTCGCGAGATCTACGCGAGACGTTAAAGCTACGCATACACGGGGAAAAGGGGCTAGTTATAAAGATCGATCTCGGGTTTATATAAATCGATATCGGATCATTCAAATGAGGATCGATTTAAATCGAATAATCGATTTTTTTAACACACCCCTAATAGGGTATATAGTTTAGTATAGTGTATATAGTTTAGTATAGTGCATATAGTGTGTATATAGTGTATATAGTTTAGTATTGTGTATATATAGTGTATATAGTGTATATAGTTTAGTATTGTGTATATATAGTGTATATAGTGTATATAATTTAGTATTGTGTATATAGTGTGTATATAGTGTATATAGTGTATATAGTTTAGTATAGTGTATATAATGTGTATATAGTGTATATAGTTTAGTATAGTGTATATAGTTTAGTATTGTGTATATAGTGTGTATATAGTGTATATAGTTTAGTATAGTGTATATAATGTGTATATAGTGTATATAGTTTAGTATAGTGTATATAGTTTAGTATTGTGTATATAGTGTGTATATAGTGTATATAGTGTATATAGTTTAGTATAGTGTATATAATGTGTATATAGTGTATATAGTTTAGTATTGTGTATATAGTGTGTATATAGTGTATATAGTGTATATAGTTTAGTATAGTGTATATAATGTGTATATAGTGTATATAGTTTAGTATTGTGTATATAGTGTGTATATAGTGTATATAGTGTATATAGTTTAGTATAGTGTATATAGTGTGTATATAGTTTAGTATAGTGTATATAATGTGTATATAGTGTATATAGTTTAGTATAGTGTATATAATGTGTATATAGTGTGTATATAGTTTAGTATAGTGTATATAATGTGTATATAGTGTATATAGTTTAGTATAGTGTATATAATGTGTATATAGTGTATATAGTTTAGTATAGTGTATATAGTGTGTATATAGTTTAGTATAGTGTATATAATGTGTATATAGTGTATATAGTTTAGTATAGTGTATATAATGTGTATATAGTTTAGTATAGTGTATATAATGTGTATATAGTTTAGTATAGTGTATATAGTGTATATAGTTTAGTATAGTGTATATAATGTGTATATAGTGTATATAGTTTAGTATAGTGTATATAATGTGTATATAGTTTAGTATAGTGTATATAATGTGTATATAGTTTAGTATAGTGTACATAGTGTGTATATAGTTTAGTATAGTGTATATAATGTATATAGTTTAGTATAGTGTATATAATGTGTATATAGTGTATATAGTTTAGTATAGTGTATATAATGTGTATATAGTGTATATAGTTTAGTATAGTGTATATAATGTGTATATAGTGTGTATATAGTTTAGTATAGTGTATATAATGTGTATATAGTGTGTATATAGTTTAGTATAGTGTATATAATGTGTATATAGTGTATATAGTTTAGTATAGTGTATATAATGTGTATATAGTGTATATAGTTTAGTATAGTGTATATAATGTGTATATAGTGTATATAGTTTAGTATAGTGTATATAATGTGTATATAGTGTATATAGTTTAGTATAGTGTATATAGTGTGTATATAGTTTAGTATAGTGTATATAATGTGTATATAGTGTGTATATAGTTTAGTATAGTGTATATAGTTTAGTATAGGGTATATAGTTTAGTATAGTGTATATAATGTGTATATAGTGTATATAGTTTAGTATAGTGTATATAATGTGTATATAGTGTATATAGTTTAGTATAGTGTATATAGTGTGTATATAGTTTAGTATAGTGTATATTTTAATTAAGTACTTCACCAGTACAAAATTAGCTCAGCCAAATAAAGTATACTTTTTCAAAGTAGGTTAAGTAGGTATATATACATTCTATATATTCTAGTATTCTGCATACAGTACACTATTTTAAATACCCAAGTTTTTCACAAGGGTATGTAGAAGTATAGATACTAGTGTTTAATAAAATACTTCTGTAGGAGTTGAATTATCTACTCAAGCTTTTTTACTCTTTAAGCAAAAGTTTCAAAACTACATAAGTATACAAGTAAAAGTATTGTAAGGGGAAAAAATAAAGCCATTAAGAACTAAAGCTTAGGCCACGCCCACAGAGTCCTATAGTGCACTACTCTCTAAAAGCCATAATGACTATGATGTTAAAATATTAAAATGTTATGGTTGATAATATAATTTGGGATGCACTAGGCTCCTCCCTGTTTCAGCTGCATTTACAGTATGTCCATATATGAAAATTAATGTATTTTGCATACAGAACAATGCAAATATATTAAAGCTATTAAAGTTTAGTTGGACTGGAGTTTATCTGAAGTTCTCGGATCATCTTCATACTTGACTACATACCTGCGTGTGCAGGTGTGATGGATCACAGTATAAACCAATAGGGACTCAGAATGATATATAGTCATACTTCTCTACATCCAATCACAATCAGATTCACTCAGCTGATTATCTACAGTAAAACAGGTGTCGAGCAGCACTCTAACTCTATATTTCTTTATTTCTATATAAAGAAAATCTATTCAGGTCTGCGGTCGTGAGTCACTTACCACAAATAAACTTGAAGGGCAACTGGAACAGCAGACTCTGCCCTGACCGTCCATTTCCCTTCATTAACCTCAGATCCACTGACACAGCTCCACGTCCTGAACGGCCTGAAAGAGGAAACGCTGGAGTCCATAAACCTGCTCTTCTCTGGAAGATCTGCTTAATAAAATACAGCAGTTTATTCCACAAAGACAGGAAGGAGATCTATAGCAGACCTTTCTGAGGAAGCTGCAGCATCCTGTGGACAAATGAGACTAAAATAGAGCTTTTAGTGAAACACATTATTATAGAATTTACAGAAAACTGATTAGACCTTGCATGACTGTGTTCATGGCATCAGAAAAACCTAAGGCTAGTACAGAAAATTCAATTGCAGTGCAGCACCCAGTGTCAGAAAGCTTGAGTGGTCATGAGGTTGCTGGTTCAAATCCCGGTCATGCAGTTTGCCATCAGCTGCCGGAGCCCTGAGAGAGCACAATTGTTCTTGCTCTCTCTTTCTGAGTGAGTACAGTAGATGGCACTCTCTATTTCCCCTCATTATTCCTAGGGTGATGTGGATCAGCAGCACAAGGCTGCATCTGTGAGCTGATGTATCAGAACCATATCAGAGTCGCTGCGCTGCTTTCCTCCAAGCGTAAGGTTGGGACAATCAGCCAGATAAATTGGGAGAAAATGGGATTTTTTAAAAATAAATATAAGAAGAAAATAAAAAGAATACAGAAAGAAAGCTGGAGCTCCTATAACAGTAATATTTAGGTCAAAAAAGTAAAAATGAGACATACATACAGTACCAGTCAAAAGTTTTAATTGAAGTAAAAACAGGTCCAATCAATAACCAGAAGTAGTACAAAATCCAATGTACAAAATCTTGCAATAAGACCTTCCTCCCAAGGTTTCTATAATATAAGTAAATCTGATTATCCAAGAGATTTATTATACCAATACTAGACTTTATAAGGGGTTAAAGATGCTAAGTTGGCCCAGGAGCGGAGAGAGTTAAAACCCTGCTTAAGGAGACATCAGTAGCAGTGTAGTAGACGCAGGTATTGAACCCACAACCCTGTGTGGTTAATAACCCAGAACTCTAACCACTAACCCAACCCCTGACCCAGATATTAACCAGTAGGCAAATTCCAGTCTGTCATTTGAGTCATGCTCTTATTCAGAGTTCACCAAGTTAAAAAAGAAAGGGCAGTAAATTAGCATTAAGCTATTTTGCCCAAGGGGATGTGGGAAGGTGTGATTGTACGGCTGGGGAATTGGAATAAAGGGGCTTAAAGAGAGAGCCAGCAGAATAAAGGGGCTTAAAGAGAGAGATGATATTGAAGCTAACTGAACCAGATACTGTAAAACACAGTGGATCAACACCAGCAGATGACAGACATGACTCTCCAAACCATCACTGATCATCAGTAAATTTTACATTTCATTTAAAGGAAATCAAGGGAGCAGAGTCTGGAGGAAGAGTGGAGAGACACACAGTCCAAACTGCTCGAGGTCTAGTGTGAAGTTTCCACCAATCAGTGATGGTTTGGAGAGACATGTCTGTCATCTGCTGGTGTTGATCCACTGTGTTTTATTATCAAGTCTAAAGTCAGTGCAGTTTTGTTTTCCCACAAAATCTTACAGCACTTCATATCTTACAGCTTCCCTCTGCTACTGACAACTTTTATAGAGATGTGGATTTCATTTTCCAGCAGGACTTGGCACACTGCCCACACTGCCAAAAGTACCAATTGGTCTTATATACAGTAATATTCTAATTTTCTGAAACACTGATTTTTGGGGTTTGATTGGCTGTAAGTGTCATAATAATCATCAACAATAAAATAAATAAAACACTTTAAAATACATCACTCTGTGTTTAATACATATATAATATATGAGTTTCACATTTTGAACTGAATTACTGAAATAAAGTAATTTTCATTAATATTGCACTAGCATATCTATATATATTTACTATTTTAACGCAGTTTTAAAGTGGGATAATTAACACTGTCAAAATAATTACATTATTGATTTATCATATAATAAATGTCCATGACCTCAATAATATTTGATAATGGTGATGTGGTCTATTTAAGTGTTAATTTATATGTATTTTACACATATATAACAGTGAACAGTATTTTATCCAGTCATGCTAAATAACAAATCAGTGCTTCAGTAACTATGTAACTCCATACATTTATATATATTTCAAAAACTATGATTAATTATATTTTGTTGGCTTAAAAAAAGGTTTTGTCATGCTTTTCTATTATTATTATTATTATTATTATTATTATTATTATTATTATTATTATCAGTGATTTTAAATGGTCTGACAGTAACATCGTTTATCACTATGGTTGTGCCATATCATATCATACGCTATAATATCTGCAACATTTTTGAATATCGTTCAATATCACCCACCCCTAATTATCACAACAGGGTACTACTTTTTTACTGTTTTTTATCAAAAGAAAAATTCACACTGTTCTAATTTCCCATTATATATTTACTAGAGACAGATTATATCTGTCCAGTATCATTTATTTTACTTTAATCCTGAATATATGGAGATATTTGGAGTGCATTATTTATATATATATATAATTCTTGTATGTTTTAATATCTCAGTTAGGGGTGTGCCATATCATATTGTATATATATTTTTTTTTTATTATTTTATTTTAGTAAAAAACCTGTATATTAAAAAAAAAACGTTTATATGACAAAGATTTATATATTTTACACTTTTTCTGAACAGAAATATAATGAGTTTGTGTTTATTTGCACTGTGTTTAATATAAAAGCTGCATATAAGGTTGAAAGGGGGCTTATTATTCTTAAAAATAAATAAAATAAATAAAATGTATAATAAAAGGAGGTATTTGTTGTTCTGTTAGAACTAAAAATCTAAATCATAAAAGACAATTTCTCATGTATTTGAAGAATATTGAGCTAATTTTTTTTCTACAATATCGCCCAGTCCTCATACATAGATATATAAGTATATTATAGATGGATTGATTATACGCATTATATTTTTATTATATGAAAGAAAACATGTCCCCCTGATTAGGCTAAATATCAATTTTTTTATTCTTAAAAACCATACACATTACTTGACAAGTTTCAAATGTAAATTGAATCACAATAACCATTTACATTGCTCAAGATAAACAGACATGAAGTACTTTATTTTCAAATGTTAAGATAAAAAAATAATAAATCCATAAAACAGGTGGAAAAACATTCATCCCTGTTACAGGAAGAAGCTACAGAATAAACTTATGGATTTTCTTCTGTCCACATCTTTCCTAACTAGCAAACTCAAGCTGCTTTTTTTATTAAATAAACACAAGGAACAAAAAAAAATAAATTATGCAAAAAAAAAAAAAAAAAAGGTTTGGGTGCACTGACTGACTGACTGTGTGTCTTTTCTCCTCTTTTCCATTACGGACCCAAAAAGGAGGAGAAAAACAAGGGTCTGAACCAGAACCCTGCTGCCAAGAACAGAACCTAATCTAAACATAAAAAATTAGTATTTAATATTTTACTGTAGGTGTTTCCTTAAAGCATGTTTCATACTATTAGCCACCCTGAGTATTAAATATATATTTATATTTATATATACACAGCTCTGAAAAAAATAAGATACCACTTAAAAATGATGAGTTTCTTTGATTTTACCAATTTAAAATACTCTGGAATATAATCAAGAGGAAGATGGATGATCACAAACCATCAAACCACCAAACTGAACTACTCAAATTTTTGCACCAGGAGTAAAGCAGCATAAAGTTATCCAAAAGCAGTGTGTAAGACTAGTGGAGGAGAACATGAACTAAACATGATTAAAAACTGTGATTAAAAACCAACCAGGGTTATTCCACCAAATATTGATTTCTGAACTCTTAAAACTATATTATGAATATGAACTTGTTGTTTTCTTTGCATTATTTGAGGTCTGAAAGATCTGCATCTCTTTCTCATTTTCTGCAAAGAAATCCTCTTAATAACAATATTTTTATTTGTATTTTGAGAGAAATGTTGTCTGTAGTTTATAGAATAAAACAACAATGTTCATTTTACTCAAACATAAACCTATAAATAGCAAAATCAGAGAAACTGATTCAGAAACTGAAGTGATCTCATTTTTTTCCAGAGCTGTATATATATAAATATATATCCCAAGCAGAACCAATCACATCCCTCGTTTGAAGTGCACCCCAACCCCCCAGACTGTTGTACTTTTCTGTACTTTGTGTAAAATCTGGTTCAGCAGGTCGAAATTTGTCCTCAATGCCCCATAAAAATACAAAGTTAAGCTTTATTTATATGGTCTGTATCAAAATTTCCAAAGGGAGTTGAAATAAAGTACCCTGTGCAGAGATTGCTGTATGACTAAGATTTCCCTAAAAACCCTTTCACTTTTTATTAAAATTATTTGTATTTATTCACTCGTTTTTTTTTTTTTTTTTTTAGTGTTTCCAGTATTTCAGGTGTGAAGTATATAGATATATTCTACAAACAAATCAAATGTCGTTTTTTTTTTTTTTTTTTTTTTTTTCGTTCCATGACTTGAAATTAATGGAATCAGATGAAGAAAAAACTTTTACAAACTTTTTTTTTTGTGTGTGTTTTTTTTCTTCCTTTTCTTTTTAAATTGACAAACTAGAAACCTTAAGGGGAAATATTTAACTTAAAAAAATATATAACAACCAAAAAAAAAATGTTCAAAAGGTGAAAATTCACGTTTTCTGAATGAGGTTTGGTTTAACTACGTAAAGGCAAAATATATCTAAAGTTAATGTTATATGTTAATCCCTTGCATCCTTTTTTTTTTTTTTTACTATTCCCTTCATTATTCAGTTCACAAACCTCAATATCGTACATTGGCAGGGACTGAAGTATCACTATTTAACCTTTTCCTTTTTTCTTATCATATAATCATATATAGATCATATCACATCTCACCCTCAGAACTTTAAATTCTCCCTTTTTTGATTTGTCTCCAGCTTAACTTCTATTCAAATTCAAATCAATCTATTGAAATGTGAAACCTCCAGTTCCAACCATTTCTAACAATCACTGGTGAACTGTGTGTGAACTGGGAATGCACGATACAGCTCCCATCATAAACATGAAAAACTAGCTTTGAAACTGTAAAAGTAGCAGTAGTAAATACCTAAGGAAATGTACTGACTGAGGTCCTCGTCTGCGTCCCCGTCCCCGTCCCTGTCCCCAGCCTTAACCCATCGAACTCCTTATTGATTATCCCTTATTGACCTCGAGACCTCTGATCATTGCTATACAAGCCTTAGTGTTATTTATTTGGCTAGAAGATTCTATTTATTCACAAATATATAACAAATAAAACTTGCAGGCAAAAATAGTTCAGTTTCCATAGAAACACCCTTTTTTCCTGAAAATACAGCAGTATCTGAAATATTACTCTCATTTGATTTTATTCGTTTTTTTTTTTATTCGTTTTTTTTTATTATTATTATATTCCTGCATCAGGAAGCTCCTTCACCAACAAACAGAAGAAGAAAAAAAAGTATCTACAAACTTGTAAACAGACCTGCTTCATCCAAAAAACATAAATAATTCAAAATATTAACAGCCAAATGGAGTAGAAATTATTTGAATGAACAAGGGCCGAAGAAAGAAATGTAAAGAAATGTAAAGAAATGTACACCACCATTCAGAATTCAGAAAAAAGCAAAAAATGAAGAAAAAAAAAAAAAAAAAAAAAAAAGTTCTTCGATTTCTTACAGCCACAGACGATCTGTAAGAGACGAGGAGCGGCCGAGAGTCTCCCCGCTATCAGAATATCAATAATTAAATAACATAATAAAAATAAAAATACAGGTCACTTTCAAAAGGGGAGGGAAAAAAAATCAAAAAACAAAAAATAAAAATAAAGAGTGTGTAAAGAGTGTTGTCTTGTAAAGATTTTTGTATAAGAAGTAGAATAAAAAGAAGAAGAAGAAGAAGAACATGAGGAAGAGGAGGAGTGGTGGAGGGAGATACAGAGCACAGCCCCTCCCCCACCTTCGAAGGGGACCTTCATCAAATCCAATCAAATCAAATGTTATTAATAATATTGATAATAATAATAAAGAGGGGAAAAAAAAAAAAAAAAAAAAAAACATAGAAAACCAGAAGCATATCACAACCAACCAACCAACCAACCCACCAACCCACCCTACATTCTGATGAATGCTTGCTCGCTCTTTTTATGTTTCAGTCAAGCACAAGCTGAGCTCCCAGGATTACGCTCGGCTCCGCCCCCTCACAAGCATGAGTCCGCCGAGCACACGTCTCCGTGAAACAAGAGGTGGGCGTGGTGCAGAGTGTGGAAGGGCGGAGCCGAATCAGAGGGACGTCTCCAGGCTGTGCATGGGGCTGGCCGGGGCCGAGGGCGTGGCCGGTTTGCTGCTGTTGTTGTCTAAGAAGAGGTGGACGCCGCTGTCCACGGCGTTATTGTTCTGATTGGGCGAGGGAGGAGGAGGAGGAGTGGGCGTGGCGTTTCTCTTCGTCGGGGCGTCGTCCTCCGCGTCCGTGTCGTCGATCAGGGGGATGTGTGGCTCCGAGTCCTCTATCCGGAACTCTGGGTGGGTCATGAAATTGTGGATGGAGGAGCGAGACTCGGGCTTCTCCAGCCCCTCATATGGGGACAGGGAGCTGCGGAATGCATTCACCACTCGGATCTGTGAGAAAGAAGCAGGAGCACGGAGAGAAACACAATCAGCCTCGGAGCTTCAAACAGTGGAGGATCACACGTACAGGCAATTAAAATTAGGGCTGGGTACAGCTTAAAAAAGATTTTATACTGGTACCGGTTCGATACTTTGAATTAGATTACAATACCTAAAAGATACAAACTTTTTTCGGACCTAAATTCTAAATACTAACCAAAATACAAAATACAAGCGATAATTATTCTCAAAAAATGTATTTATTTAAAAGGCAACATGACTAATTTCTTTCTCTAGCTGTCACAATAAGTTTTGTTGGAACAAAAACAATGAGCATCTTTATTTGTGGCGCTTTATTAAGACCAAAATTAACAGCTTTACTTTAACTGCTTAAACTACTTAAAATATTTTCTCTAAGCATATTGCTGGATACATTTCAGCTTTTAAGAGTTTTTTTAAAGGTCTCCTTTCGCTAAAATCTGAGCGTCAACTGCTAAACCCCAGCCCCCACCTCCCACTCCCTGTGAGTGAGCGACACCGAGAGTCTGGCGATAAGTAAAGATTAAGTTTTAATTTTACCCATCATTCAGTGCTGTATCTTTATAACTAAGTCTGTTACTTTGAAAACATTTTATCCTTTGAGTAGGGCAGCAGGTAGGTGTGTGTTCTGCAGTGCTGTTAGCAAATCAGAGGCGATATATATTTGCACGTATGAATATTCATGTGCAAGAGACAAATCCTATCTTTCTTTAAAAAGACCACTCATTCAGTGAACTAAAGCAGGGCTAAATAGAAACACCTGACAATGGTACGACACCTTTGAAAAATATCAGCATTACATTGGCAAAATGTAATTATTGTGAGGGGACAGTAATAGATACTTTTTTTACTGTATTATAATATTTTAGAGAGAGAGACAGAGAGAAACAGCACAAATGAGAGTGAGCGAGAGATACACAGCGCGAGTGTGTTGACCACGTTTGTGTGCATTTAAAGCAAAGTATCGAAATCAGGCACCAAATTTTTGTAGAACTTTCAGTACTTGGTAGTACTGAGACATTTTGGTCGGTACCTTTTTGGTATTGAATCTCGATACCCAGCCCTATTCAAAATATCCTCACACTTTGCATTTTAAATAGAGGTCAAACCATGGCCAAATACACTGGTTGTAGTAATTAAGGTGATGTAAGTTTAAGAGAGAGAGAGAGAGATAAAGAGAGATAAAGAAAGATAAAGAGAGAGTGTGTGAGCTGGAGGAGGAGGAGGAGAACATGAACACTGGTAGTGGTGAGTAAAAACCTGATTCCCGTGTTACCGCGAGCTGCTTCTCCCACTGAGAGAGAGAAAGAGAGAGAAACTGTCTCTCTTTCTTTCCTCTCTCACATCGAGAACACGAAAGAAAAAACAAAAAGGTAGTAAAAGATATGAGTAACTCTGAAACAAGAGTGCATCTCCTTTCAGTAGTAATGTCAGAAACTCTCAAAGCCAGTGTCCAGTTATTCAAAATGCAAAAATAAGAGAGAGAGATAGAAAAGAGAGAGACAGATTAGAGAGAGAGAGAGAGAGAGAGAGACAGATAAAGAGAGAGAGAGAGAAAATCTACAAAAATAAAACGACAAACCCAGAGGAAACATCTCAACACATGAGGTTAACTTATTCGGACATGCGTGGGTGAGGAGGGGAGGGGCGGGGGCATCAATCACTGATTATGTTCTGATACAGAAAACTGGAGCAGCCAAGCAGATCTAAGCTGAACAGCACAAGTAATTTCACAAACGGACGAGAGACTAGACCCATGCAGAGCGACGCTACCTTTTGTTCAACAGAAGTAAACCTTTGAGTATAGCCCATGACACATTTCACAGAATCTGAGGAGGAATATGTTGGAATCAGTGATACAGACTTTTGTTTTTGCATTATTGCCTGGAGACAAAAGACTCAAAGACTCAAAAGTACAGAGAAACAGCATTTGATCATTAGAGAGGAACATCAAACGGCCATCAAACAGGGAACCTAGGAAAACAGAAAACATCAGTGCATCAGTAAATCAGTACAACCAGAGAGAGAGCTTCTGTCCAGCCTGGACCTGAAAAGAGCTGTTGAGATTGAGAGATGAATTGTGTGGGGGTGAGGTGTGAGACACAGGAGAGCGAGAGCGACCCAAAACATGAAAATGACAAAAAAAAAAATGTTAAACAATATCTTGAAATAATAATAATATATGTCAAATAATAATACAGAAAGAAATGAGATGAAAAGAGATGTAAAAAAGGCACAAGAAGAGCAATGAAGGCGATAAAAGAAGAGAGAAAAATAAATGATGAACTGATTCATTGTTAAAATATAGAACGAAATACAGATGAGAGACAGATAAGAGAATAAATTATATATGAGCCATGAATACAAAAGGAAGACAGACAAAAATACCGTATTTTTTTTAGACCAAAAGGAGCACTTAAACCTCTTTAATTTTCCCCAAAATTATCAGTGTGCCTTTTAATCCAATGTGTCTTATGTTTGAATTCTACCAGTCAGGTATTAAGGAGCAGAAAAGCTTTATACAGGAGTTTCAGTTTAGTTCTCCAGCACCGAAACTGGAGCAGTATTAGCATTAGCTGCTAACCGTGCTAAGCACTAGCTCTTTTGCCGTTTAGAGGTGAACCCTAGCTAGCACTGCTGGAAGCAGCATTAGCATTACCCTGCTAACCATGCTCACTATTTCCATCTTCAGAGGTGAGTATTATCGGCCTGTAGCCTGATCTTAACCCTGGCTAGCACTGTTGACCGCTAATCCTAATGCTAATGCTCCAGCCTTAGTGCTGGAGAAATTTAGGAATCTAGGCTGACTGTAAATAATATACAAAAGCGAATAAACTCACCCAAATAACCATTTTTTAAAGAGAGAAATCTATGCAGATTAACATCCAGCACTTGATTGACTTTAAAAGTTTTGTTTTTGTACTTAGCTTAGCTTAGCTTAGGCGAGACCTGCTGAATTAGAAGCTCATTACGTTTCTAAAAATGCACCTTATAATCCAGTGCACCTTATGTATGAAAATTGACCAGAAAATAGACGTCCATTGATGGTGTGGCTTACAGTGTGAAAAATACGGTACTGATGATGGACGCTCTTCAACTGGACAGACAAAATGAAGTAAGGAAATGTAAGAAAGATTTTAACAGGAAGGAACAAAACAACTATTAAACCATTAAAACATAAATACAGGACATTCATTCCAGGAGCAGTAGAGAGACAGCCTGTGGCATCTTGGAAAGCTCAGTCAGATCAGGAGACAAAAACCTGTAGAAAAGTCAGTGATTCTCAGTCAGTCGCCCTGAATCAAGTTAAAATAACCCAGCAAAGCCTGAAGCTAGGCTTAGGCTGGTTTTATCAGAAAGAGAGTGATCGGTCTTGATGTTGGTGTGACCATGGGCATATACTCAAAACATTTACACACAGATAGGACTATTGAGCGGTCACAGAGCCCAGTGAGCACGCGCAGAAGGACCGAGGCACAGCAGCAGCTGCAGACGCAACAGACACAATGCTGACCTGTTAGAATGTCTAACACACAGTTTATCGGAGAAACCCAGCCAAAGCCATCAAACAGAACATGGACACAGAGACCTTGGCCTCGCCGGCCTCAGAACAATACACACAGATATCTCCAGAAAAATACACAGCAGCACTTATTAAATATATATATATATATACTTAGAAGCGTGTGGTGGATGTTTTTAATTCAGACTCACTACAGTTTTATATCTATAGATATATATATATATCTTTATTTTATTCTGATTGGGACATTAGGAGAAGAATGCAGAACGTTAGGCGTGAAGTGAAGGAGGAAATGTTAATTGTCATGCACTAAAAAACACGCACTCACACCCCACAGTGGCAGAAGCTGTGTTGGAGGCAGTGGCAGTAGAAAAGGCTACATGTGTAGGGCTAGAAACATTGGTTACATCGTGCTGTTGGCTGGCGCTGGAGGGGTGACGCCTGAGGGCCCCCTGAAAGGAAGTGCCGCTCTGGAACGCACTCACTACATCCATCTGCAAGGAATCAGAGAGCATGACAGGAAGGCCCAAAGAAAGCACACAAGAGTAAAGAGAGAGAGAGAGAAAAAGTGCAAGAGAAAAAGGAAGGAGGAAAGAAAGAGAGAGAGAGAGAAAGAAAGAGAAGAAGAAGAATTGGGGAGGGAGGATAGAAAAAGAAGGGCACCCATATAAAGAGTAGACAGGGACAGGCAGTAGAAGCTGAGAGAAAAAAAAGGCACTGTATGGAAAATATAGTTGAGGATCCCAGTCAATCATTAAAAAGGTATACAGTAGTTTCCTTACAGGTGTACTAAATACCTATAATACCTAATACCTAATTCACCAATGAATCAAATCTATGCACAAATCTGTGCACGCGGCCTAACCTATATCTAATCACCATCAAGCTAGCTATCACTGCTAGCACTAACTAAGCGTAAAATGGAACAATGCAAAAGAACCAAACCCTTAAAATGCATAGAGTTCCTGGGTTTTACGGCACCAAAAGATAATATAAACGAGATAAACGAGATAGTTAAGTGGAGATAATTGGAGATAAGCAGCCCTGTGAGTTTACCTGAGTCTGTATCCGGTTGAGACCTCGGAACCAGAGGATCTGCCCTCTGCGCAGCTCACGCTCAGCATGATCGATCTCGTCCAGGTCCTCCATATCCTCCAGCTCTTCGTCCGGGATCTCCTCCTTCTGCGTACCGTGACCCGCCGTCTTTAGGAACTTCAGGCGACTGGTGGGAATGGAGGAGATGACCTGCACACACAGGCAATGGGAGCAATAGGAGAACACTTAACTGGATAAAAATGGATATAAATACTACATTTCTCTTGTGAAAATCAGTGAAAATTCAAAACACAAAGCACTTATTGCAGTTTCCATATCTGCAATGTATCAAACAACGGATAAACATGACCTCAATAATGTGTGATAACAGTGATATTGTCTATTTATCATATTTTTCGCGCTATAAGATGCACATAAAATCCTTTAATTTTCCCAAAAATCGCAGTGCACCTAATGTATGAATTCTATCAGTCAGGTATTAAGCAGCAGTAAACTAAAGCTATATTATACTAGTATTATCGGCCTGTAGCCTGCTGCTAACCTCAGCTAGCACTGCTGGAGCAGCATTAGCAACACTACCAGCTAACAAAGCGATAAGTGCTAGATCTTTTGCAGTTCAGAGGCGAGTATATCTGTAGTATAACTGTAGTCTGCACGTTTACCGTGTTAAAACAAGCTATGTGGAACAAACTGCTAGCGGTTACCCACTAACGCTAATGCTCCAGCCTTAGTGCTGGAGATATTTACGAATCTAAGCTTACTGTAAATAAACAGAAGCACTTTACTCACCTAAACAAGCAGTTTATAGGAGAGGAATCTGTGTAAATTAACATTCAGCACTTGTTTTTTTTTATTATTATAGTTTTGTTTACTTAGCTTAGCTTTACAAATTGGTTGTCTCTAAAAGTGTATGAATGAGGCAATTAATGGTCTTAAAATTATCATTAATAATTTTGTTTATTGCAATAATTATCGAGACTGGACTATCTGTACTGTATGGTTTGAGATTTTTTTTTATTTTATTTAAAAATATAAATCGAATTACACTTATTTATTCACAGAAATCACACTAATACTTCTAATACATACTAATACAGTCCACAGACTGACCACTAGGGGGAAGTGCTCCATCAGTGTTGAAAGCCAAACTCACTTACATTAAATTCATCTTTAGACCCTTTTAAACACTGTAATCTTACCTGACCCCAGAGGAGACAGCCGAAGCCCAGGAAGACGCACCACAACCACTGTTCAATTGAAAGGCCAACACAGCTGAAAGGCTTTCCTCCAAACTGCACGATGACAATCTGACAAGATAAAAAAATACAAAATACATTACATTTCTCATTAGTTCATCATTTAAAGCTAACGCACAAAATACAGGGATTTAATTTTTCCTTATTCCCTTATTATTTGAGTTAGCACTAAATTAGCACCTACTTGTATAACAAAAGTTCCAAAGACGATGGAACAGAAGATCATGTTGTTGAAGATGCCATCGAATACGTTCCTCTCGCCGTGGATCTTACGGGCGTTAATTTCATTAAAGAGCTGCATCATGACGAAGGTGTTGAAGACGATGGTGTAGTGTTCAGAGGGGGGAGCGTGCAGTGGGGCATTACGACCACTGTCTATATCAAACATCCTCTCACCTAAGAGCGAGAAACGGGTTAATTTAAGATCATAAAAATAATAAAAATACTGTAAAAGTACAGAGTAAACACATCACATGAAAAAAGTTACTTTATTTCAGTAATTCAGTTTAAAATGTGTAAAACTCATGTATTATATAGAGGTATTACACACAGAGTGATCTATTTTAAGTGTTGGTACTTTTGGAGAAGTGTGGGCAGTGTGCCAAGTCCTGCTGGAAAATGAAATCTGCATATCCATAAAAGTTGTCAGTAGCAGAGGGAAGCTGTAAGATATGAAGTGCTGTAAGATTTTGTGGATAAAACAAAACTGCACTGACTTTAGACTTGATAATAAAACACAGTGGATCAACACCAGCAGATGACAGACATGACTCTCCAAACCATCACTGATCATCAGTAAATTTTAGAGTAAAAGAGTGGAGAGAGACACAGTCCAAGCTGTTTTTATGGAAAATCTTACAGCACTTCATGCTTTCCTCTGCTGAAAATATATATGAAGATGCAGATTTTATTTTCCAGCAGGATTTGGAACACTGCCAAAAGTATCAATTTGTCTTATATCACTCTGTGTGTAATACATCTATATAATATATCTATCTAATTATATAATATCAAATTTTTGAGATGCATCTGCAATTAATTTTGTACTTTTATCAAACTCAAGATTAAAACTAACATATTAATAACTAGCTGACAGTATTTATTTCTGTCTTTAGTTGAAGTACTGAAGTACTGTTCCCTCCTACCTGCGAACAGCAGAGTGAAGATGATGGTGAGCTGGTAGACTCCGTGGCCCAGGATGTTCTTCATCATGGTTCGGGAGATGAGGGGCTTGTTGCGTCCGTATGGTTTTCTCAGCAGCAGAGACTCTGTGGGCGGTTCTGTGGCCAGAGCCAGCGAGGCAAAGGTATCCATAATCAGATTTACCCACAACATCTGCACTGCTTTCAGAGGTGAGTCCTGGAAAGAGGGATAAATGATACGTCACATAACCAAACACATAATTCCCTACAGAACAGACTGACTACATTTTAGCATCTGAAAAAGAATATTCTATTAATTACTTAAATAATTGTTTTTCAATTTTTAGTTAACCTTTTTAATTTTGGTTTGTTTTAGCTTAGTCTTCCTTTTATTCTTTTATTGTTTAGTTGCTGCTTATTATTTATTTACTCCTTTATGATCTTACCTATGATTTTTAAGATGCCTACTAAATAGGTAATTATATTTTTTATGTTATTTGTTTTTTGATCTTATTTTAAAATATCTTATGTCTCATTAAATGGGTCTTTTTATTTATTTTTTCTTTGACAATCCCTTCCCTATGTTCTGAATGTACATTTTTACATTCATACATTCTAGAATTTCCCCTCGGAGACCAATAAATTATCTACATTGGTGTAAAAAAGTATTTTAGCCGAGCATTTACAACAGGGACTGAAAATACATTTAAATTAAATTAAAATAAAGTATTTAACCAGGTGAGCTAAAATAAGGAACTTTATTAATTTAAATGGTAAAAGCATTAGAAAAACAAGCTAAAAATATAAGATTTAATTAAGAAGAATTAAAATAATTAACATGCAATATTTCCAGCCTATCAGCAGAATGGCAGTGTGTTACCTGTGTGATGCAGGCTCCAGTAAAGGCCACGATCACAGCCACTATGTTGACAGTGAGCTGGAACTGAAGAAACTTGGAGATGCTGTCGTAAACATTGCGTCCCCACATGACTGCTTTAACGATGCTGGAGAAATTATCATCGGTGAGAATGATGTCAGACGCCTCTTTAGCCACGTCAGTGCCAGCAATGCCCTGAGAAGAGAACAGAAAACGCACATTTACCTGCATCTGCAAACTAACAGGGAGGGTTTTGTGCCTAAATATAAAAAATACAAGTAAAAAAAATACATTTACATTACATAAATTACATTACATACCATGGCAAATCCAACGTCTGCCTTTTTTAAGGCAGGGCCATCATTGGTACCGTCTCCTGTTACTGCTACTACCTGCCTCTGTTCTATTACAGTGCTGTCAATGATCCCTGAAACATAAAGAGAAATAATGTGTGTGGGTAAACACATATAACGCAATCGAAACACTTGCTTAGAGCATAAATTTTATTAATATTTTTATATACACAGGCTTCCTAAACATTCTCAATTATGTAATGATAGTTTAAATTTTCCATACTTTTCCAGTCCTGGAAATGAACAAAAATAAAATTTCATTTTTTTTCCATAATTCCATACAAATATGTTATTAATTATTTAAGACATATTGGAAAATACATATTTTTCCATAAATTAGTTTCAATTGTCCATACTTTTCCCAGACCTGGTAATTAATTTAAAAATTCCATACTTTCATACGAATATGTAATATATAATTAATTTGTAAATATTGGAAAATCCATGTTTTCCATAAAATAGTTTTTCATACTTTTCCAGACCAGGAAATGAATAAAAATTAAATTCCATACTTCTATACAAAAATGTAATATTTAACTATTTTGGAAATATTGGAAAATATTTCCTTTTCTATTAAATAGTTTTCTATTAAAATAATTTTCCAGAGCGGGAAATTTATAAAAAAAAAAATAAATAAATAAAATGAGATACTTTTCAATAAAAACATGCAATATTGGATAATTTTGGAACAATTGGAAAATACATGCTTTGGCATTAAACAGTTACTATGTTTCACACTTTTCCAGACCAGCATACATCCATATTTTCATATACTTCCATACAAAAATGTAATATTGGATGATGTGACGGGCACATGTCACTCCGCTGCTCATTGAGCTCCATTGGCTACCAGTTGATGCTCGCATCAAATTCAAAGCTCTTACAATCGCCTACAAGTTGATACAGAACAGCTCCTTCCTACCTGCACTGATCACTCCTGAAGGCTTACGCTACCTCCCGGCCGCTGCGCTCCTCCAATGAACGTCGCCTCGCTTTACCAAACAAACATTCACACAAAGCAATCCAGACTGTTCTCATACAGAGTTCCCCAATGGTGGAACAAACTACCTTCCACTACCAGATCAGGAGAATCTCTCGCTATCTTTAAGAGACTCCTGAAGACAGAGCTCTTCAAAGAGCTCTTACTCTCCTAACACCTCTAACTAACTACCTTCCACTACCAGATCAGGAGAATCTCTCACTATCTTTAATAAACTCCTGAAGACAGAGCTCTTCAAAGAGCACTTACTCTCCTAACACCTCTAACTAACTACCTTCTACTACCAGATCAGGAGAATCTCTCACTATCTTTAATAAACTCCTGAAGACAGAGCTCTTCAAAGAGCACTTACTCTCCTAACACCTCTAACACACTAACTACTTCTAACCCCATATCCTTCTTCCCCTCCTTCACTTCTCTATCCCTTTATTTCCCTTCGACCTCCTTTAAGCCCTATCTAAAAATGGGTTATCTAAATTCCTATTACTTTTGTACTTCATTATTGTAAGTCGCTTTGGACAAAAGCGTCTGCCAAATGAAATGTAATGTAATGTAATGTAATTTTGATAATGTTTTTTTCTGTAAAATAGTTTCATTTTTTCATATTTTTTCATACTTTCGTAGGAACCCTGTTAACAGTAATAAAATGTAGCATACCTTTAACTAATGTGTGCTTGTCTGTGGGTGAGGATCTTGCTAGGACTCGTAGTTTGGGCCAGATTTTGTCGATGCGCTCCTGTTCGATCTGTAAAGAGGGATTTATATCAGTCAGTGTTTTTGAAGGATTGCGAGTAGTGTGCAGTCCTGCAGATACAGCAGCTCTACGCTCACCTCTCCCTTCTCGTTGCGTATCCGCCGATTGAATTCCTTTCCCTCCAGGCAGAGAAAATCATCTCCAGGCTGCAGGATGCCGCATTTGGTTGCTATGGCGCGAGCGGTGTTGATGTTGTCCCCGGTGACCATGCGTACCGTGATCCCGGCACGCTGGCACTTTCTAATGGCGTCAGGGACCTGGAGGAAAAGAGCTGGGTCAGACTGCTGTTAGCAGCTACAACAACCTCAGTACTCACATTATGCAACATGCATATTCAACAAACACCTCAGAAGCTCAGCTCTTTCAACTAACAAAGAAACTGTAAAGAATAAGAAACATTTAAACTGCTGCTATTTACATATACAGTGGTGCTTTGGAACCTTTAAGAATTTCTTATATTTCTAGATCAATTTAACTTAAACATCCAACAGATTTTAGTGCTAAAAGTAGATAAAGAAAACTAGGGCTGTACGTTATTGGGGAAAAAAAAATTACACTGCAAATGTTTTTTCGATGATATATAGCGCGATATTAAACAATGCAGGGCCCATGATGTCACCAGCCACGCCCCCACCGATCAAAAGCTGAGTTGTTGGAGCAAAGCTCTCAAAACCCAAGGAAAACAGCAAAACAACCGTTATCTGCCTTTCTATGAGGTATTTAAATGGCTTTTTAAAAGATAAATAAGAGTGTTAGTTTTTTCTGGGATTAAAAGTGTGAAGTCAGCTGTAACTGGAAATATTTGCGCTGCAAAACTGTGCTGGACTGAGGAGCACAGCTTTCAACATGTGCTCACGTTTACAAGCACGTGCCCAACCATGTGGATGGAGGCCATACAGTTACTTATGTTTACTCCTGCCTCATTTCCTTTGTACAGAACAGCTTTAACTCTGGGATGTTGGTGGTTAAAATGGTTTCCTCACATTAACTGATCACACTTCAGGTCCTTCCACAACATTTCTATTAGATTAAGGTCAGGACTTTAACTTGGCCCCATTCCAAAACACTAACTTCCTTCTTCTTTTTGTTTTTAGAACATCTAGAACATTCAAGAGCATCAACAGACCTCTCTTTTAACTCTTTCTCAGAAAATCTCCTTTGTTCATGCCATGATGAACTAACTGCTAATCCTAGAGGTTCACATACTTTTGCCTCTCACAAATAATTAATATTGGATCATGTTCATCAATACATAAATGAGCAGGTATAATATTTTGGTCTTATTGGTTTAACTGACATATCTTTATCTAATTTTAGGACTTAAGTATGAAAATCTGATTATGTTTTAGGTCATGTTTATTCAGAAATATAAAAATTCTAAAGGTTTCAAAAAGAAGAGATGTACGTAGTGGAGACTGCTCGTACCTCTGGCCTGACTGGGTCCTCGATGCCCACCACACACAAACAGGTGAGGCTAGTGAGAATGTCACTTTCATTTTCCCAGTCTGGTTCACCGTCTGAAGCAGGGAAGTCCCTATAGGCCAAGCATATCGTTCTCAGACCTTCAGAAGCCATCGGCTCAATAACCTTCTTTACCATGTCGTCCCGGTCCCTGGGTCGGAACACCTTGGCCTCACCAGTTGCTGTCAGTATCTTATAACACCTAGAGGAGCGGAGAAAAGGAAAGATAAGAGGAAAGTTTGAATAAAAAATAAAACGTATATTGGTTGTCAGACAATGGTTTCAACAGAAATCTAATAATCGCTGGCGCCCACGAGAGAGGCTGCCTGTTCTGTCTGTCTGTCTGTCTGTCTATCTATCTATATGTCTTTCTATCTATTTATCTGTCTAGCCATCCATCTATCTGTCTATCCATCTATCCATCCATCTATCTGTCTATCCATCCATCTATCCATCCATCTATCTGTCTATCCATCCATCTATCCGTCTATCCATCCATCTATCCATCCATCTATCTGTCTATCCATCCATCTATCCATCTATCCATCCATCTATCTGTCTATCCATCCATCTATCCGTCTATCCATCCATCTGTCTTTCTATCTGTCTTTCTATCTATCTATCTATCTATCTATCTATCTATCTATCTATCTATCTATCTATCTATCTATATGTCTTTCTATCCATCTATCTGTCTGTCTTTCTGTCTATCTATCCATCCATCCATCCATCCATCTAGTTACTAACTATTTTGGCAATAGTATTGTACAGCCAGTAAAAGCAACCTGTTATTAATAATAATTATTATATTTTAACCACACAAAAATGCAGACATATATAAAGTACTAGACATCCAGACTTAAAAGTAAAAGTAAGAGTGCTCTATCAAAAAAGTGACTTGAGTAGAAGTCAAAGTGTTCTTTAAGTGTAAGTACTAAAGTATCCAACATTTTTTGTACTTAGGTATTGAAGTAGTAGTTTAGAGTAAAATGTAGTAGTGAAGTCCTAAAAGTAAAAGTACAGTAGTGTGTTATGTAGTTATTTAAGAAACCGCTCACTTTAGTGATAATGTGGGTTTGGAATGACTTCAAAAATTTCATTTTTAGAACTGTAATGAGTAACGATGCATAATATTACTTAGATATTTATAATATTTAATCAATAAAACAAGAGTGCAATAGATCAGCACAGCAGTGACAATATTACACATTATAGCACAAACTTTGAGTCTATTATAGCTGTTTATTGAAAGATTATAATAATCTTATAATAATCTAACCAAAACATATAATAGTTCTATTCAATGGCCCACTAATTATACACAACACTATATAACAGTCGAGGAACATCATTAACCAATAATTATTACAGAGTTAAATGCACAAAAATAAAACATTTAAAGCATTTCAGCTGACACTCTTATTCAGAGTGACCTACAAGGTGTGGGCCACTGTAGTGTTAGGAGTCTAGCCCAAGGGCTCTTATTGGTGTAGCACAGCATTCAGTCACCCAGATCGGGAATTGAACACCAGTCTACCACATACAGGTGCTGGTCAACGAATTAGAATAATTTGAAATAGTGCAATCATGAAATTCTTTGAATGCATTTTTTGTGCAGAAAGCAAATCAGGTGTTCACCGCACCTGTCCTACTCGTTAGACTAATCACAGAACTCGTTACCTGGAAAATTTGCTCAGCTGAGCTTTCCAAAAGGCCCATTTAGGCCATTTAACTGTGACACTGTTGTTTTATTGAATTAGAATAATGGAGAAACCGTTTCATTGAATTAGAATAATTTTTATTATAATTACAATCATCACTTTCTCAGTATTTTGTGGCTGCCCCCTTGGCTTGTACGACTGCCTGAAGTCTCCGCGGCATCGATTTGACCAGCTTGTCGCAAGTTTCCGCACTCACAGCTTCCCAGGCAGTGGCGATGTTCTGCTTCAGTTGGTCCAGCGTAGTAGGCTTTCTGTCGCGAATTTTCCGCTTGACGATGGCCCAAAGGTTTTCAATGACATTGAGGTCAGGTGAGTTGGCCGGCCATGCCAAAACTTCAAGCTGTTTTTTAGTGAACCAATCTTTGGTCGACTTTGCCGCATGAGCCGGTGCAAGATCCTGTTGAAATATGAAGTCTTCTTCGCCGAACTGTTCCTCAACAGTCGGAATCAGGAACGTTTCCAGAACATCTTGATATACGGCAGCATTGACAGTCTTCTTGAGGAAGAGTTTCCCTACACCTCGAGCGGACATGCATCCCCAGACCATAACTCTCTGGGAAAACTTGACGGATCTTTTCACACACTCGTGGTTGTAGGTTTCACCACCACGACGCCAGACACGAGGACCTTGGTCACCGAAGGAGATGCAGAAGCGTGATTCGTCACTGAAGACCACTTTCTGCCAGTCTTCAGCAGTCCACTCGCCGTGTTCTTTGGCCCACTTCAGCCGTTTCTCCATTTGTTTCTTGTTCAGCATCGGTTTTACTGCTGGAACGCGAGATTTGAAGCCGAGTTCGCGCAGACGACGGTAAGTGGTTGATCTGGAGACGTCAGCGCCGGTCTGCTTGTTCCACAAGTCGGTGAGCTCGGAAGTGGACTTGAACCGGTTGCTGACTGCGATCTTTCTCAGCTGCTTGTTGTCGCGAGCAGAAGTTTTTCGGACGCCGGAACAGTTGGTGCGCTTGCTGCAGTTTCTCTTGAGAGCTTTGCAGACGGAAGACTGGCTGATGCCGAGCTGCTCAGCAATTTTAGTTTGGGTCAAGCCTTGTTGGCGAAGGGCTTGAATTTGAGCCACTATTTCGGTTGAGAGGTCGCGCTGCTTACCCATGATTGATTTTACAACTTATAAATTCTACTCAACCCTGACTTTATACTGCACAGTGAACACTCTTCACAGAAAACAAAAATTCGAGCATTTATTCTAATTCAATGAAACGGTTTCTCCATTATTCTAATTCAATAAAACAACAGTGTCACAGTTAAATGGCCTAAATGGGCCTTTTGGAAAGCTCAGCTGAGCAAATTTTTTTCCAGGTAACGAGTTCTGTGATTAGTCTAACGAGTAGGACAGGTGCGGTGAACACCTGATTTGCTTTCTGCACAAAAAATGCATTCAAAGAATTTCATGATTGCACTATTTCAAATTATTCTAATTCGTTGACCAGCACCTGTAGTACTACACCAACCATTTATTTAAAGTACAAAGAACAATAGATATTGGATTTATTAAGAGTAAATTATAGACAATAATTTGATAATGTAACTCATAGAACGCCTGTCAGCCAATCACATTGCAGGGTTCGGACTAACTGTGCACTTTTTTTCACAAAAAACGTCAGTGTGCCTCTTAATTCAGTGTGTCTTATGTATGAATTCTACCAGAAAGGAAATTAAAGAGCAGTAAAGCCACTCTATTGAAGTACAGCATTAAACAGGAGCTTCAGTTTAGTTCTCCAGCACCGAGACTGGAGTAGCATTAGCCGCTAACCACTATTTCCCTGTTAAGAGGTGAGCATTATATGCCTGTTGCCTATTTTTAACCCCGGCTAGCACTGCTGGAGCAGCATTAGCCTTACCCGCGAACCGTGTTAGCTCTTCCGGAGTTCAGAGGTGAGTATTATCGGCCTATAGCCTGCTGCTAACCCCGGCTAGCGCTGCTGGAGCAGCATTTGCATTACCTGCTAACAGTTAGTTGCTAATGCTCCAGCCTTAGGGTTGGAGAAATTTGTGAAACTAAGCTTACTCTAACAGATTTCAGGAGAGAAATCTGTGTAGATTTACATCTAGCGCTCATTTGACTTTAAAAGAAAGTCTTTTTTATTACAGTTTTGTTTATTTAGCTTAGCTTTACTTAGTTAGCTAACCCTCCCCACCCCCCACCACCCAGCGATGAGACCTGCTGAATTAGAAGTGTCTCTGAAAACAGCATTCAGTCACCCAGACTGGGAATTGATCACCAGTCTCCCACACAGTACCACACCAACCATTTATTTAAAGTACAAAGAACGATTGATATTGGATTTATTAAGAGTAAATTATAGACAATAATTTGATAATGTGACTCATAGAACGTCTGTCAGCCAATCACATTGCGGGGTTCGGACTAACTGTAACTGTGGACTTACTTTTCTATAATATAGATATAAATAAATTTTCACAGATGCCTACTTTTTGAGTAGAATCTCCGAGGCTCCTTTGCTGAACATGCGGAAGCTTCCATCAGGGTTTTTCAGCACGGTGCTCATGGATTTCCTGACAGAATTAAAGGTGTAAACCTTGTATAACTTCTCCTCAGGGATCTCGTTTCGGATTGGTTGATAGTCCTTTTTCAGATCCAACACAAAGCCAAGCAAGGCACATTCTGTTTTATTTCCCACCTGACGAGGCAGCCCTCCTTCTTTCTCAGGAGACTACAGAAAAACAGAGAGGAAAACAAAGAAAACGTGACGAAAAATCTGTGACGTAATTAAATAGATAAACCATAAAGACTGTGCACTAGGGGTGTGACGAGATATCGTGCCATGAGATCTCGCGAGATTAAAATGTGATGATATTTCTCGTCAAGCTTAAACCTGTCTCGCGGGAGAGAAAAAAAAAGTTTAATGTGGACTTTTTAGGAGGGATCTGGCAACCCAGTAGCAGCGATTGTGAGAGCAGCTCTCAGCAGAAGAGGAAAATTCGGGCATTTGTATAGAACAGAGGTCACTAATGGGCGGACCGCGCTCCGGACCCAAACGTTGCACGACAAAATCTGTCCAGAGAGGCATTTCTTCTTCTTCTTCTTCTTCTATATTTTTACATCATTCAGTTCAAACAACCTTACAGGATATAGCACTTAATTATTTAATATAATTAAATACCCCTGATATAGAAGATGCTTCTGCTACTTTTAAGTTGTATGTCTGGCTGCATTTTGGTTCCAGTGGAAACAATAAACGGTAACAGAGTGACCAACAAGACACAAACCATATATAAATACTGTAAGTAAATCCTACACGTGACTGTTTCATAGACAGCTGTACTAATCCCTTAGCTCTGTACTGTATTTAAAAAAATGTTCTGTCTCTGTTTGCACTTCAAGCATAGTCTTAATATGACTGGTTATGGTTCTGCATAGTTAAAATACAAGATATTTAGGAGAAAAAAAACACAAACCATAGTCTTAATATGACTGGTTGTGGTTTGCACTATATAAGACCAAGAAAAGTTGTATTTTTTAGAATCAATGTGTGAGAGAAACCAGTCTGTTAGGTTTGCGGTATTTGATTTTGTCCAAAAAAAAAAAAAAAAATAGTTTTCTTTAAAATTAAATTTTTAAATCTCGTCTCGTGAACCCAATATTGTGTCTCGTCTCGTGGTATTAGTGTCTCGTCACACCTCTACTGTGCACTGTGTAAAATAGGCGCAGGTTTACTCACCATGATCTTGGTGGTGTACGCACAGTTCACGCTAATCCCAAGAACAAGCAGGTCCATAATACTGCCGGGGATGACCTCGGGCTCGGGGACCCTCCTGTAGTGCTTGTCTGCGATGTAAGCTTGAACCACAGTCATCCTGTTCATGGTCAGAGTTCCTGTCTTATCTGAACAGATGGCAGTGGCATTGCCCATGGTTTCACAGGCATCTAAATGCCTCACCAAGTTGTTGTCTTTCATCATTTTCTAGATAAATAAGAACAACCAACAAAACAAGATTATTAATATAAAACACAGGAGGAATTTGGGAATCATATTATAAATAAAAACAATACATTTAATACAAGATGATGCTGCAAATAGACATTACTGTACATTAATATACATTTGGAAAATGACTTCAAAGGAAAAAAACTACAAAGTTAAGAACTAGCTAAATAAATAAAGTGATCATTAGGGCTGTGTCATATCGTATCGTACACGATAATATCGTCAAACGATACGATATTATACCCTTAAAATATCGTGCCATATCACCCATCTCATTTCCCATTATATATCTACTAGAGACTATAGAGATTATATCTGTCCAGTATCATTTATTTTACTTTAATCCTGGATATATAGAGATATTTGGAGTGCATTGTTATTAGTATTATTAGTATCATGACTAATAATTCTGGATCATTGACTTCTGTTACAAATCTGATAAAATTCTTGTACTTTTTAATATCTCACATAGGGGTGTGCAATACTATATTGTATTGTATGTAATATATATATATATATATTCCTTGCAGTGTATAGTGTATTTTTGAAATATTTTATTTAAAAGTGTTTTGTCATATCGCCAAGAGTATCGTTATCGCGAAAATATCATTAAAAATATTGTGATATTATTTTAGGGCCATATCACCCACCCCTAGTGATCATTCCAGAGTGACTTAAAGATCTGTGATTCAGTAAAAAAAAGCAGGTATTGGTCCAACATGGCAACCCTGGAAAGTGTTCAGATTTTATAGACTTCTACTCATTTTAGCTTGTTTTAAGAAAGAGCTGGAGGTTCATACTTTGACAGAGTAAGCCAGAGAGATGGTAACAGCAAGAGGCAGACCCTCGGGTACAGCCACCACCAAAACGGTCACACCGATGATGAAGAACTTCACGAAAAACTGGATGTAGATGGGCGTGCAGCTCTTCTCCCAGGCAAGGCCTTGCACCCAGAAGGTGTTCACTATAAACAGGACTATCAGAATAATGACGGTGATGGCAGACATCACCAGACCTGCACAGAAACCAGACAAGCACATCTTAACACTAGTAGTGTCTCAACAGTCTTACAGAAAGGACAGGAGAGAACTGCAAACATGCATAGAAATCAAGAAATTAAGGAGCAGTAAAGTCACTCTGCTGAAGTACAGAGTTATACAGGAGCTTTGTGGTGTCTTCTCTTGAACTCAGTGCTCCTCTCAAACTCAATGACCCAGTATTCTATTGTATGGAATACAAACTCCTAATACATTTTCATATGAATACAGCGTTTTTACCATTTTAATACACCACAGCTTCAAGTTAAGTTCTCCAGTACAGAGACTTGAGTAGCATTAGCATAGCTAACCGCTATTTCCCTGTTTAGAGGTGAGCATTTTATGCCTGTTGCCTATTCTTATCTCCAGCTAGCACTGCTGGAGCAGCATTAGCATTACCCGCGACCCGTGTTAGCTCTTTCAAAGTTCAAAAAGTGAGTATTACCGGCCTGTAGCCAGCTTTTAACTCCGGCTAGCACTGCTGGAGCAGCATAAGCATTACTCGCTAACAGTTAGCTGCTAACAGTTAGCTGCTAATGCTAATGCTCAAGTCTTAGTTTTCAGGAGAGAAATCCATGTAGATTAACATGCAGTGCTCATTTGACTTTAAAAGAAAGTCTTTTTTATTACAGTTTTGTTTATTTAGCTTAACTTTACTTGCTGAATTAGAAGTGTCTCTAAAAAAAGCTTACAATACAATGAGCCTTATTTATAAAAATAGACAAAAAAAAAAAAACGTTAATCGATAGTGTACCTTATAATAAGGTGCGCCTTACAGTGGACAAATATGATAAGTCAGGAATAAGGAGGAGGAGGATTCTGAAATTAAGGTGAAATCTAAGATCTTCTGACCTGCTTTGCCGATTTGGACAGCTAGTTTGGTCAGCTTTCCCTGAAGAACGGATTTTTCCTTCTTTGGCAAGTTGGCTTTTCGCTTCTCCTCTGCATCTGCTCCTTCATCGCTATTCAGCGGCTGCATTTCCATCGCAGCTCCATCTTGAGCTTTAGCTATACAAGACAACAAAACACAAGAGAGAAAAGAGAGACTTTTATTATATATTATTATAAAAAAAAAAACATCAGAACAAATTACTGGCTCCAATACACAAAAAACAAACACCAATCTCACTATATAGTAGCAGTGGGAATTACAGGACGTCTAATAATACGAAAATAATCACAAAATGTTTTTGAACTCTTGAACCATCACAATATTTATTTTAATCCAGTGTTGTTGCATTCATTTTAACCAAGATCTTGCAGCAGCATTGATGATGGTAGAGTCTGACCACTGCACAAAGCCTCTCTTCTCCATCCAGCACATCCCAAAGATTCTCAATGAGGTTAAGATCTGGACTCTGTGGTGAACTCTCTCTCAATACATGTGTGAAAATGATAAATGATGATCTCATGCTCCCTGAACCCTGAACTCTTTCACAATTCCAGACCCATGAATCCTGACCTTGTTCATCTTGGAATATGTCCGTGTTAATCAGGGAAGAAAATATTATCCATTGATGGAATAACCTGGTCTATAATATTCAGTATATTCAGGTAGTCATCTGATCTCATTCTTTCAGCACATACTGCTGCTGAACCTAAACCTGCAGACCAACTGCAGCATCAACTAACCCCACATCATTTACTTACTTACATCCAGGTGGAGACTTTTTTTTACATACAGTTACAGGCAATGGATGCATACATGCATACATATCATCAGATAGCATAATTAGCTCTAATCCACTTAAATCAGCTTTTTCTTGCCTTTATGATGCACTGGTAGGCAAAGCCAAGTAATATATTAACCCTGTCCATCTGTTTATCTATAATATCATTATGTTCCAAGGTCAAATATATGCTGAATACAATGAGGCGTACAAGTGGGTATTAAATAAAAATTAGTATATGTGCAAGAATTTGTAAAGAAGTATATTTGTCTGTTCATAATTTTACTATATTCTTACATTTTTGTTGTACATTTGTAAGGAGACTTTCTCCTTCTACCATGTATTTTTTGCTCTAAAAATAATAATTCAAATTGTCAGCTTGTTATTAAAGCTTCAGAGCTTCCTAAAATTATAATTTTCTCCCTAAAAATATAATTCACACTATATGAGGGTTAATCAATCACTAGTTAAAAAGGTCTGTAAGTGTAAAGTTTTATAAGAGTTGCTGAACAAGAGTTTATCTGACCAGGAACCCAGGAAAAAGCAATATACACACTCCACCATGCCCAGCTACTATTTCTCTGAATTTGCTATGGCATGACTGTACATGCATGGGTTGGAGCCAAAAGATACGCAAGGCCCAGCGTGTGTGCATGTGTGTGTGTGTGTGTAATGTGTGCTATGTGTGTTCTGTGATATTCTGCAGTGGAACGATGGGTCTGTTCTCCACTCGCAGGGTTTTAATCCTAGTCTGAGGGATTAAACCGCATTCCTGGCAACATGGTGGTGAGAG
Source organism: Astyanax mexicanus (assembly GCF_023375975.1). Taxonomy (NCBI): domain Eukaryota; kingdom Metazoa; phylum Chordata; class Actinopteri; order Characiformes; family Acestrorhamphidae; genus Astyanax; species Astyanax mexicanus. The sequence continues at coordinate 3,187,480 of NC_064409.1, forward strand.
AGGCTGTGCAGACGGCACACATGCAATCCCGCATCTGCACCAAACACAGACCCAGACCCAGTAACACATAATACACACCAGATTTACTGTTATCAACACCAGCCTGAGCCTCCTCACTTCTCTCAGAGTAATCAGCATCATCAGAGAGGAGCACAGACACCCATACCAGAACGCAGAAGCTTCATCTCACGCACTGTATTCTCTGCAGTCACGTGCACCGACTGCTTTAATGAATATCCAATAATACTAATGGGTTAAGGGAACGGTTGTAATGCAAGCTGCAGCACCACCTCAGAGACTGCCAGCTAAGACAATACGCCATTCATTACGCAGTTAAATCAATAGAGTTACTCACCTTTCTTTCTGTTCTCCACTGAGCCATCTTGCTTTTTGTCTGTGGAGAGAAAGAGGGGATTATAAACGAATATTCGGAAACTGCTTTTAATAGAGAACACCATTTACCTATTTGAACATACAGCTCTAGAAAAAAATATAAGAGAGCACTTAAAAATGATGAGTTTCCTAATTTTATCAAATTGAAAACCTCTGGAATATAATCAAAGGGGAAGATGGATGATCACAAGCCATCAAACCACCAAACTGAACTGCTTGAATTGTTACACCAGGAGTAAAGCAGCATAAAGTTATCCAAAAGCAGTGTGTAAGACTGGTGGAGGAGAACATTCTAAGCTGCATGAAAAAGGTGATTAAAAACCACCAGGGTTATTCCACCAAATATTGATTTTTGGACTTATAACAACTGTTTTTTTTTTTGTTTTTGCATTATTTAAGGTCTAAAAGCTCTGCATCTTTTTTTTGGTTATTTCAGCCATTTCTCATTTTCTGCAAATAAATGCTTTAAATGAGAATATTTATATTTGGAATTTGGGAAAAAAGGTTGTCTGTAGTTTATAAAATAAAACAACAAAGTTCATGTTACTCAAACAAAAACCTATAAATAGCAAAATCAGAGAAACTGATTCAGAAACTGAAGTTTTTTCCAGAGCTGTGTTTTAAGGTTAAGCTAAAATATGGAACTTCATAAATGACAAAGCCATAGAAATTTAAAAGCATGAGAAAAACAGAAATCAAACAAACAAACAATTTAAGATTAAATTAAGATAAAAATAAAATAATTCAGAGGAGGATAAACAGACAGGTTAAAATGTAAAGCAGTCAAATAAAAAGAAATAATTCGATTATAATTAATAACTAAATACAACAAAACACAAATAAAAAAAAATATAGTGGAGTAAAAATTTAAGTAGCTAAAAATTACACTAAATATAAAAAAAAGAAACAGTAGAATTAAAATGAAACAGTAAAACAGAGGAATTAAATAAATAAAAGCATGAAATATAAATAATGAATAAAAAGGTAAAAAGGCCAAAAGGTTAAATAAAGAATAAAATATGTAAAAAGGACTAAATAAAAAAAATAAAAAAGGTAAAAAGGCCAAATGGGAAAATAGGGAATTAGGACAAAATTAATAAAAAGGAAAAAAATAAACACTTAAATAAAATTATAATAAAATAATGATTTAATTGAATAAAGTGAGAGACAGTGCACAGAAAAACAGATGTGTGCTGAGGCCTCACTGCAACGGGAAAATTCAATACTGTTGCCAAGCCAAAGACACGCCTGACAAACACACACACACACACACACACACACACACACACACACACACACACACACACACACACACACACACACACACACACACACACACACACACACACACACACACACACACACACACACACACACACACACACACACACACACACAAACACACACAAACACACACAAACACACACACACACACACACAAACACACACACACACACACACAAACACACACACACACACACACAAACACACACACACACACACACAAACACACACACACACACACACACACACACACACGTTGACGTGTGTGTTCACTGAACCAGAACTTGTCCCCCAGCCTCTGTGAGCACTGAACTACTAAATATCTAGAGGCATTCTTTGAACTGCGACCACATGTGAGCTCAAATTCATTAAAAGGCCGTTAGCTAATGGAGCGCAGCAGAAATCCCTGCAATACACTCATTCAGGGATGTGAACGCTTTTCTCTGCAAATAAGACACGATTCACATTTACAAGAATAAAAAACACTGAGTAAAAATTATTACTGGGTCCATTTGGCCCCAGTTGGATTGCACTGGCAAAACAAACAGAAGCTAAAGTGAAAATCATTTGTACATGCAGAGCTGCAGTCCAACTAAACTCACCAAAACGCATTTAACAAAACAGTTTTTGTTTTAGTTTTTTTTTTTAGCAAGTTCACCTTTTACTTTATGGTTGATTATATAGTTATGAAATAAGCAACACTATTATATTTGTGTGGTGTTACATTTTTGTCTCAATAGTTTGAATAAACATGCTGAATGCATCGACACACAGCATTGTTTAGACAGATGATTCTATTGTTACATAACCAAATTACTAAACTGTGCACGTTACAAAAATGCAAATTAAACCAAATTTAGACATTAAATATGGCTTGGTTGTAGTCATTATGCACCTTATCTAGATGCAATTTTATATTATTGTCCTGCAGCTATGTTTTATGTATCTGATCATTTTTGGAAACAAAAAAGTATACCTTACATAAGCCATGTTATAAACCCAGATTATTTGAATGTGATAATTATTACAGGTGTATCCAAATGGTTTTAGTGCTCCCTGCAGTCATTTACCATATTTTTTGCACTATAAGGCGCACTTTTAAGCTATATACCATATACCATATTTGCACTACTGTTATATACTATTTATACTGTCATTCCATCTCAATCACCATCAATATTGCACTATTGTCTTCCGTCTTACGTATGTCTATTGTGTCTTGTTGTATTGTACATATAGTGTCTCCCACTCTTTTATATTATATATTTCTTTTTTCACTTATATTTATATATCTATTTCTCCCCCACACCACTGCACCTTGTTTTTGTCTCATGTATGTCTATTTGTGTCCCTGCTGTATTGTACCCATAGTGTCTCCCATTCCCTTTTATTATATCTATTATCTGTACTTGTTGTAAAATTGGGAAGGAGAGTAACGTAATTTCAATTCTCTGTATGTCCTGTACATATGCAGTATTGACAATAAAACTACTTGACTTGACTTAAAATCTTTAATTTTCCCAAAAATTGCCAGTTCTCCAACACCAAGGCTGGAACAGCATTGGCATTAAGAGTTAACCAAGCTAATAGCTAGCTCTTTTGATGTTCAGAGGTGAGTTTTATTGGCCTGTAGTCTGCTGCTAACCACAGATAGCACTACTGGAGCAGCATTATCATTTGCCACGAACTGCAATGCAGTGCTACCTCTTTCATTGTTCAGAGGTGAGTATATTGGAGTACATGGGACAAACCTTGGGACACGCAGGGTTCCTTAGTGAAGGGATGTCGTGCAGCATTTACTAGCACCAACAACAGCTAGCGCAAGCAGTTATTCGCTAGTGCTAATGCTGCTGCACAAAGCCTTAGTTAAAATCTGTAAATCTTACAGCAAGTTTGCTGTAAATAAACGGAAGCGCTTTACTCACCAAAAAGGAGAGAAATCTGTGTAGATTAACAACCAGCGCTTGTTTGACTTTGAAATAATTTTGTATTTTGTTTTATTTTAAGAATTGCAGTTTTGTTTAAAAATAGACCAAAAAAAAAACACATTTATTGATACTGTACCTTATAGTGCAAAAAAAACAGTTTTGTCAGTAAAGAGATCAGCACCTTTTACCTTATATAAAACCTAACCTAACAGAACAACAATTATCTTAATCCTGTCTAAATTGGCATGTTGGTAAATATTTCAGCACTGTAAATTAAGTGGGTCAGACGAGTTTTGAGAAAATATGCATAACCTCAAGTGTTATGACACAACATTACAATCCTGAAGATTTTCCATAGGGCTTCCCAGAGGAACCAGAGGAGCCACACTTCTAAAAACATTTGTCAGAATAAAGTCTCCTACACTCTTACACCAAAAAGATACTAAACTGTTCCTTAGATTATATTTTTTTGATGATGAACAAATGCCTGTGGAGATGAGTGTGGTGTTTTGTGGAAACTGTGTCTCTATCTTCACTGGGACGGAGAGTGTCTGTTTTAAAATACTCCACATTAAAATGAACTAAAGTTTCAATTTAATAGCTGCATTAATATGTGTTTATTAACTCCTTAACTGTCAATTTCTGCTGGTTGTTTCACACCTACATATTTTGGATTGCATTTCAAGCTTGAACTTAAAATTAAAAAAAATATGTTACTGCAAATCTTAAAAAACCCTTAAAGATTTCAGAATGTAAATAACGTATTTTACTGCAGAAAAATGGTTTTGTATCACCTACAGTTCTGCTAAGGGGTTAACTGTAAATGAGAATTGTAGCGGAAGTTTTGTACTGATAACAAAAGCTTAAGATTAGCACTATACAACCATTGGACGTAGGGGTGGGCGATATGGCCCTAAAATAATATCACAATATTTCATGGTATTTTCGCAATAATGATACACTTGGCGATATGACAATGTAAAAAAATAAAATAAATAAAATTAAAATACACTATACACTGCAAGAAAAAAAAAATAATATATATATATATATATATATATATATATATATATATATATATATATATATATATATATATATATACACATCCAGAATGTCATGATAGCAATAATAATTCTAATAATGCACTTCAAATATCTCCATATATCCAGGATTAAAGTAAAATAAATGATACTGGACAGATTTAATCTGTCTCTAGTAGATATATAATGAGAAATGGAATGGGTGATATGGCACGATATTTTAGGGTATTATATCGTTCACGATATTTAAAAAGTTTGATGATATTATCGCGTACAATACGATAGGGCACACCCCTAATTGGACGCCATCTACCCTATAGCTGCCTATATGTCAAATATATAGAATAAAAGTGTGTTCTATCAAATCAAATATTATCTCGCGGTCAGTCCCACTTAGCTTGTTTTTAGCACAGTAACGCCCAGACTATATATAGTGTGAAAAATTCAGTAGTATTTCCTTGCAGATCACTGCAAAAAAACACGGCAAGCAAGTAAAAAAAACATGGCTAATTATGCCAGCAGTGTGTAATTAAATAACACAACCAACATACTTTTCTTCTCCTTCTTCCGCTCTTTTTCTTTCTTCTTTTCCTCCTTCTCCTCATCCTCGTCATCCTCCCCTCCCGCCCCTAGCAGGGTGAAGATGATTCCAGTTTGGGAGTTGACTCCAATAGCAGTGACCAGCATTTTTCCAGAGCCCTCCATGACATGGGTACCTGTAGACAGGATGAGACGCAGGTGAGGGCATGCCACCCGAGTACAATAAACACAACAGCCTACACACAAACACACACAAACACACACAGTGTGTGTGTACTCTGATTTCTGCGTATTTAGCACCTAAATATGGGCCGAGTGTGTTCAGCAATCAAGAACTGTAACGGGGTTCTTGCACCATTTTAAAAGTCAAATTTAATGCTTCTTAAGACCTTTTTTAGAAAGCAATAAATATAATTTAAGACCCAAATATGTAGTCACATTTACTTTACTATACATTACTATAACATTACTATGAACCTTAGTTCTCTCCCCGGTAACGTAGCTAGCTCGTCGTTAATGTTTTTATGTTAGCTAGCTCTTCGCTAACCTTAGTTCTCTCTCTGGTAACATAGCTACATAACTTGCTGCTAATGTTAGTATGTTAGCTAGCTCACCGCTAACATTACCTAGCTCTATGCTATTTTTACTTCTCTACCCGGGAACGTAGCTAGCTCCCCGTTCATGTTATTGTGTTAGCTAGCTCTACACTAACCTTTGTTCTCTAGTAATGTAGCTACATGACTCGCTGCTAATTTGAGTATGCTAGCTAACTCACTGCTAACGTAAGCTAGCTCTTCACTAACCTTTGATTTCTCTTTGTTAATGTAGCTACATAACTTGCTGCTATTGTTCGTACGCTAGCTAGCTCACTGTTAATGTAAGCTAGCTCTATGCTAACCTTAGCTACATAACTTGCTGCTAATGTTAGTATGTTAGCTACCTCACCGCTAACATTACCTAGCTCCACACTAATCCTAGTTCTCTCTTCATTAATGTTGCTACATAACTTGCTGCTAATGTTAGTATGTTTGCTAACTCACCGCTAATATTACCTAGCTCTATGGTAATCTTAGTTCTTTCTTCATTAATGTAGCTACATAACTTGCTGCTAATTTTAGTATGTTAGCTAGCTCAACGCTAACGTAAGCTAGCTCTTCGCTAACCTTAGTTTTTTTTCATTAATGTAGCTACATAACTTGCTGCTAATTTTAGTATGTTAGCTAAGTCTCCGCTAACATTAGCTAGCCTTAGTTCTCTCTTCAATAATGTAGCTACATGACTTATTGCTAAATGTTAGTATGTTAGCTAGCTCTCCGATAACCTTAGTTCTCTCCCCAGTAATGTAGATACATAACTCGCTGCTAATTTTAGTATGTTAGCTAGCTCACCGCTAACATTAGCTAGCTCTTTGTTAACCTTAGTTCTCTTTCTGTTAACGTTAGCTAAATCACTGCTAAAGTTAGCATGTGCTTTCACATTAGCATTAAACACACAGTCTGAAAATATAAGACCTACAGCAAATTTACAGTAAATTTAAGACCATTTTAGACCTTAATTATCCAAATTTTTTATTTAAGACATTTTTAAACTTTTTAAGGACCTGCAGGAACCCTGTATAAGACAGGAGAGTCATCTAAATGACCCAAAGAAAAAGCTCTTCACATCATCATCATCTCTACTGCAGGTCCCCTCTGGATAACTGCTGGTCTGTCCCACCACAGAAGAACCGGAGGACGCTCTGCAGCAGTCCCAGAACTGCTGCTGCTGCTGAAACACTAATCCTGTGGGCCTGTTCACGCACACACAGACACTCAGGGGACTTGTAAACTCTGAGACTCTGATATCACAACTATGGTTCACATTGGAGGAGAAAAAAAAAATAATAAAAAAACAAAACAAACATAAGAAAATCAGCCATTAGAGGAGCTGTGACCATTATATTGTGACCCTCTATATTGCATGGTGTTGCCCTCAGGCAAAAAAAGCTCATTTCGGTTTAATACATTGTTTTTCTAACGTACTTATTAATTTATTTTATCCTTAACCCCTTAAATGTTTCATGGCATATTTATTTCCAATATAACGAGGTGTACAAGAGGTTCATCAATAAAATTCTGCATGTGTGCAAGAATATGTAAAGAAGAATAAGACTGTTTTCTGTTATGATTACTATCTTCCGTCTGTAATGCACTCAAACAAGACTCAAATAAGTAAATGAATAAACAAAAAAGAAATAAATAAAATAAAACAAACAAATATATAACTGGTATTGAAATGATTTGTTTTATGCTGTTATTTCTATCCTATAACTTTTTTTATTGTGTTGAGTTTCCTACTACATTTTCCTGTCATTTTCATGCCTGTTCTGCATCACCTGAATACTAACTTGTGTCACCTGTTAACTATTACTATTAGCTCACAGTAGCTTAGCATAGCGGAACTCTGTTTTTAAAATGTTTTGCAATCCCTCCTTTGTTATCAGTTATTTCTATTCTATATAACTTTTTTTATTACACAAACCATATGCAGTAAAATAATTAGGGGGAAAAAAGTGTTTACTCAGGTTCATTAGCTGGGATACGGATCAAATCAAATCAAATGTATGTATATAACCCTGTATTTTAATCACGTTTTTTTTGTATGCATCTTGGCATCATGTTCTCCTCCTCCACCAGTCTTACACACTGCTTTTGGATAACTTTATGCTGCTTTATTCCTGGTGCAAAAATTCAAGGAGCTTAGCTTTTTCCCCCCAGAGCTATATTTGCTTTTACAGACCTTTTGGTTGCTGTTTATTTGTAGATCTTTCTGTCTTTCAGTTTTCACTTTAATAAGTGAAAGAGCTAAAGCATGCTCTGTTGAGCTGAGCTGAGATAATGCGACTGACAGTCATTTAAAACCATTTAAAACACTTTTTTCATTGTACGTTTTGAGTTATCGATCATTTGTTCTAAGAAAACCCATCAGTTGTTTTTTAGCATCTGAGTAAATCTGAGAGGACTGAGGAGACTATGATTATGGCTTTGCTTATTTCAGAATGAGTGAAGTGATTCTGCTTCTATCAGCTATCAGCAGTCACGTCATTTAAAAAAACACTAGTGACCCACTTCCACTGCCCATGTCATACCAGTAGTGACTTCAGCACACTGATGTGGTCAGTGCACAAAAATGTGAGGATTGTGTCACTGTTTAAACACTGATAGATCTGACTGTATGAGAGAAACTGAGCAGCGGAGATAAAAGAACACAGCCAGAGAAAGAGAACATGCATTAGAAAAAAAAATGTATGTACCTGACAACAGCATAGGATCTTTCTCCAGTGTTTTCTTCACGTGATCCGACTCGCCTGTGAGAGAGCTCTCATCGATTTTGAGATCATTCCCTTGTATGAGAACACCATCAGCAGGTAAGAGGTCACCTGTAAAAGAGAAAAAGCACGAAAGACTTGGTTTAGATTATATATTTATATAAAGAAAAGAAGAACCTATGCCTAGTACCATGACTAATGTCAGATATGGGCTAGAGTATAAATAATAAGAGTACAAAAACTAAAATCTCTTCAGCACTGAGCTGTGGAGCACTGGAACAATGTTCTCTGAGATGACTGTGCTGGATGCAATCAAATTCTCACAACAATGCAAATAAAAACCTTTGTAGTCAACCTTCCATGGACAGTAAAAATTGTTACTCCAACCAAAGCAGAAAAAAAATATATAATTAAAATTAATACTAATGACAAAAAACTCTGATTATATAATAACTATTGATTAAGCATATAGATCACATTTTCTTCTATACAGTCTTCTATATATATATATTTGTCTCATTGCATGACTACTTGGTACGTTTAAATTAAAGTATCTAATGATTCATAATGAATCTCACTAACATACACTATTTCTATTTACTTAAATAAATAAAGTCATTTATTTCAATTATCAAAATGATTAATACAAAAAGGGTCATATTAAAACCAGCTACAAGGAAAGCAGAAACAAGGTGGTTATAATGTTATGGCCAATCAGTGAAAAAAGTATTTATACAGACTGTGTTTGATCTTTATATAAATACGTATAAAGTATTATGCGCGTTATTTATCTCAGGGCAGATTCATAAGCTTTGTAAATTAGAATATTATAATGTGGTGAGTTACTGAGTCTAACTGAGAGCTTTAAAAGAGGAAATAATCTAAATAAAGTGTATCTGCTTATTCTAACCAACCTTAGAAAGAGGAAACATTGTGTGTGTGTGTGTGTGTGACAAAGAGAGTGAGTGAGTGAAAGAGATAGATAGATAAATAGAGAGAGAGAGGGCCAAAAATCTTTAGCACAGTGACGGTGTTTCGATAGTTTGGAGGAAAATGAAGTGAATAAAAGAGTCCTAGGAGGTGGAAATAGATGCCTACTAAATGCGTACATGTTGCGTATATATAGGTTGCTTGCACACAAAATATATATATATATATATAAAAAATTGGGAGTACGTGACTCAACATGCTGTAATGTGGGAGTAATACTGATTCATACATTTTAAATATGAAATTGACATCATGTGTAAAAGGCTATTAACCACTGAGATCAGATTTGAACAAAGTCAAGCTGAATAAAGAACCAAGCTTAACGAAGAACTGAACTAAATAGAAAATCAACGTAAACAAATAAAGAAGAGATTGCAACACTTTTTGAAAACAGTGTTATGCTATGCTAAGCTACTGTGAGCTAAAAGTTAACAGGTGACGCAAGTTAGCACTCAGGTGATGCAGAACAGGCAGGAGAACAGTTTGTAATTGTAGACAGGAAAATGTGGTGGGAGACTCAACACAAGCATATATATATATACATATATTAACAACCTTTCACACATGATGTCTATTTCATATTTAGTGTGCAGGAATCAGTATTACTCCCACATTACAGCACGTTGAGTTAATTAGAGCCCATGTTTCCCTACTAAAACTCAAATTTGTTATGAAAATGCTATAAGCTTACCATACTTGATTTGTGCAATATCACCAACCACAATCTCCGCCACGGGGATCTGAATGACCTGTCCGCCGCGGACCACTGTAAACTTCTGTTCTTGTTCAATGCGGCTTTGTAAGCCACGGAACTGCTTCTCCTTGCTCCAGTCGTTAAATGCGGTCACTAGCACCACACAGATAACTGACAGGAGGATGGCTGCTCCCTCTATCCATCCTGCTTCCGACTCGCCCTCATCTTCTACTCCTCCTGTTCCCTCCCCGCAGTCTGAACACACAAACACACAAACACAGAGCACATACCATCAGCAAAGAACTACTACTTTTTCACTGTTTAAATTGTAGCACAGTTTTCATAAGTGAAAACAAAATATTTCAACATTGATTTCAAAATATATATATATAAAAAAAAATAATATATATATATATAAAAAAATAATATATATATATATATATATATATATATATATATATATACACACACACACACATATATAAATATATATACACATATATACACAAAAATATATAAATATATATATACACATATATACATAAATATATATACATAGGTCTGAAATGGTTAATTTATATTTATACACATATATATGTGTATAAATATAAATTAACCATTTCAGACCTTGCATCAATTACAATGGACATCATGTCGTTTTTTTTATTTATATATTTATGTATTTATTATGTCAGAACAAATGGGCGAAGTAATACAAGCTCATTCATGTCATTAAGAACACTTTTATCATGTTTAGAAATAATAATTTTAAGTTAATTAGATTTATTTTAATAAACATTTTATATTAGGATGGTGGTGTCTTATTTTTTTGTGCATTACAGACAAAAAAAAACAGCATTCATATATTTTTCATAACTGGAACATACAGTAATTCAGGTCTGAAAGGGTTAAAATGTAAACTACAAATAATAGGAAAAAATACTTACTTGTACTGTCTGCTTCCGGGGGTCTATAAAAAGAAAGGCCTAATGAAACTATGGCTGCTACTTCTAGAATTATCAACGTTACGTCTTGTAATGCTTCCCATACTAATTGAAGAAATGTTTTTGGCTTTTTCGGTGGTATAAAATTCTGTCCGAACACTATTGTCCTTTTTTCAAGGTCTGCAGGTTGTCCGCTTAAACCTGGAAAACAAAAGAGAAACAGAAACACAAAATTAGGGCTTTTTCTTTTTTTTTTTTTTACACTTTCAAGAAGATTATTTAAAAAAAAAAAAAAAGGTACAGAATTACAAGACATCATTGCTCAGCCAGCACCAATGACTAGAGTTTTCAGAAGATAAACAAAAGTCAGAATAACAATTTCTGAAAGTATTTAAAACTATCTTGGAAATTTACCATTTTGCCACATATGTTCCTTTATTTAAATCACCAATAAAGAACTCACTACTGCTGCTCTTAACCTTTACAGCACACAAACACAGAACAATCCTCTAAATTTCAGAGTTTTCTGAACATCCACATGCTTTGAAAACAGATGACAAGTATTTAAGCCCAAATGCTTTGTTACACTACTTAAGTACAATTATACCACAGTTAGTTTCGACCCTGCAATGTGATTGGACGAGAGGCATTTTATGAGTGACATTATCAGCCGGTAATGCACTGTAACCATAGCTCATGACCATGTATTACTCCACCACATACAGGTAACCTAGAACAATGTAGCGCTTACAAGCCAAATACAAACCAAATGCGATGTCATTACACACCACTGTAAGCCAATGGATCCTACGATTGCAATTCTCGTGCCTACAACCGCAGCACAGCGGTGCCAATATTACACGTTATAGAAAAAAATAGCCTCGTTACACCTATTTCATTTCAGCTCATTTTCATTCCGGCTTTCGAATTCGTTAAATAAAATCCATATCTAGATAAATCTCTCCATCCAGATAGAGTGAATCTGATTGTGATTGGATGATTGGTTTATACTGTGATCCATCACACCTGCACAAGACACGCCCACACTCCAGCAAGAACATAGCAGACGTATGTAGCCTAGTATGAAGATAATCCGTGCAGAGATTCAAGAGACAAACTCCAGTCCTAATAAACTTCTTTAATATGCAGTATTTACATTCTACTAAAATATTAATTGTCATATATGTAATATATGCATCTGAAACAAGGAGCAGCCTAGTGCATACCAAATTATATTTTTCAAAATTAACATTTTACTAATTTAACATTAACATACTCATTATGGCACTCTAGGACTCTGTGGGTCTGGCCTAAGCTTTTGTCTTTAATGCTTTAAATGTATTTTTTTCCACTTATATTACTTTTACTTTTATACTTTAAGTAGTTTTGAAACCAGTACTTTTTTTAAACACTTTTACTTAAAGAGTAAAAAGCTTGAGTTGATACTTCTTCAACTTCTATAAAAGTATTTTATTTAACTCTAGTATCTATACTTCTACCTACAGAGAGTAAAGAATGGAGATACTTTTCACTTTGTTTCTCTGAATAACTCTCAGTTCACAGGTAGGCCTTCCCCATTATTCATTTACATAACTCTCTGTGGTCAAATGAAGTTGTATTCAAAAGAGTTCTCTAGGCGGGGATTTCACTTCATTCACATTTTCCGTCGGCTCTGAGACACAGATGAGTCAGTGTTGTCAGGGACTCTGAGCTGTCGGGGGTTGTGTATGCGCATATGCATGCATGCATGCGCTCAGTCTGCAGGGCCAACAGGTTTCACGGCAGGTCAGCACAGCCAATGGTCACAACAATATATTCCCTTATTTTATTCATTCATTCACTCACTCACATATCATTTCACTCCTTCAGCAGCTTATATTCTGTAGACTACTACATGCTACTTTTATTAGTAGCACATGCTTAAATGCTTAAGTCATTCAGACAAGTAAATAACATTTAATATTTAGCTTAAGGCTGGAAGGTTAATCAAATTAATTTGATGAATGAATCCAAATGGGATAATGGAGATTTGTACATCTTTACAGAAAGAAGCAGCCAGTGTGAATCTCAGTAAAGAGAGGGATATTTGCTTCTCTCAGAAACCTATAAAGAACTTATAGTAGGGCTGCAACGATTAGTCGGTATAATAGACAATTCCGATTAGTGCTGTGCGATATGAAGATAAATATCGTGGGGACGATAGAAAAGTGTCTATCGTGCTATTTACCCTATTGTTTCTACAGTAATTTCATCAATTATTCATGCAAATATATATTGGCATAAACTCGGTATATATAAGTAATAATAAAGTAATCTTAGCAAAAAACGCTTTTTGACGGATACTTAAAAAAATGTTAATTGAGTTTCTTTTGATAACTCTATTTAAATACCTGGATAATTTTGAAAAAATTAGCTACTGCATCTAACTCATCTGTTTCCATTTGATACCTATACATATTGCTGCACTAAAAGTTAGTAATTCTTATTTGTGAAAGTTTGGTTTAAAGTCACTTTGAAATAAAGTTGAAAAAAAAGTAAGCAATGATATTATTTTGTCATATTTTTCGAAGAATAACTGAAAACATACTTAAATGTGGTATATCATGATATATATAATAAAAATTGTAAACTCCAAATGTTCTTTGTCAACTAATCGTCAATTTGTAGCACTTGGAGACAAAAACACAATGTTCTATACGGATAACACTCAACTCAGCCTGCGTCTCCAAAATTACCCAATCACCACAGATTTTACATTTCCCCTAATAATTTTTTTTTCTTCTTCTTTTTCTCTATTCTTCTGTTTTAATTTATGTTTGAATCTGTTTCTTATTGTATTGTGTTGTTGCTGCTGGATGCCTAAATTTCCTTCGGGATAAATAAAGTGTCTGTCTGTCTGTCTGTCTGTCTGTCTGTCTGTCTGTCTGTCTGTCTGTCTGTCTGTCTGTCTGTCTGTCTGTCTGTCTGTCTGTCTGTCTGTCTGTCTGTCTGTCTGTCTGTCTGTCTGTCTGTCTGTCTGTCTGTCTGTCTGTCTGTCTGTCTGTCTGTCTGTCTGTCTGTCTGTCTGTCTGTCTGTCTGTCTGTCTGTCTGTCTGTCTGTCTGTAGCTTCCACGTTCAAAAAACAAACAATGTTCTGGACATTTGAAGGGCCTTTAAATCACATGTTTCTAATCAATTCACATTTCTAACCAATAAAGAAAGCTAGAAACAGGAGCCGTACCCACAGCAAGCAGCGAGGCAGAAATAATCATTGACAAATCGATTAATCAAAAATAAATAAATCTATAAAATCGGCAGATTAGTCGACTACTAAAGAAATCATTAGTTGCAGCCCTATTTTAAATGACAGTGATTTTCATATTTGACACTTTTCCTTAAATAAAAGGTGAAATATAAGCAGATTATTTTATGTATGTACTGTGTTTAATATAAAAGCTGCATGTAGGGCTAAAGGGGGCTTATTGTTCATAAAAAAAAAATCATAATAATAATAAATAAAAAAGATGTTGAACTGAAAAAAAAAATGAATTGAGAATTCATATATTTGAAAAAATATAGATTTTTTTTTTCATAATAATATCACTGAGCCCTAATTTGGCCTTACTGCCAAACTCAAGTGCCCCTTCACTACAATGTGGAATTATACAAAGTTAATTTACAATACATATAAATCACGAACGCACTCCAAATGGAAACTTCTTAATCTTCAAATAACATCATATCTATATCTTTAAAACATATATTTGGGGACCTCTCTATTGCTGTATTGATTAGGGCTGCATTGATTAATCGGTGTAATTGACAGCGTTGACTGTAACAAATTTGTTAATGTATGATGAAAGAAAGAGAAAGAAAGAGAGAGTGTGGGCGAGATATAAAAAAAACAAAGGATGAAAGAGGAAGACACACACACAGTGAGAGAGTAAGCATTCTGATTGGCCTCTCCTCATGCTTAGTTAGCTGATGAGGTTTCAGTAAGAGAGAGAGAGCTGTAGAGACATGCATACAGTAATAGCAGCTCTGTGTCCATTAAACACAAACAAACATATTTAATTCCACACTCCAAACTGTACAGTTTAAAACCAGTTCTATTTTACCCATTAAATTACTGCAGAGAGCTGCTGAGCTGAGTTTAAACAGGCTTTACTCCTTCATTAACATCACTAACATTAGGTAAACTAACTAGCAGGTCTCATGCGATTACTGTTTTCACACCCGCTTAATCGAAGCGCACTAAGGGTACAAACCAACTAGACCAAATAGTGCTGGTGTGAAAACGCCCTCACATGATCATTCCTATTAAAGGGGTGGCCCATTGTAGTGTTAGCAGTCTTGCCCAGGGACTCTTATTGGTGGATCACAGCTAAGCCTGTTCTGAGAACACAATTTTCAGGACGATATATTGTCCCAGAAATAATTGCGATACACAATTATCATTGTCATTTTAAAGTGCCACTATAAAATAATATTGATTTTTTTTCCTGCTACTAGACTCCCAAAGAGCTTTAAGACAATGTGCCACAGTAATAATATACTAGTATAATACTACCTACTATTACACCATTTTACAGTTAAACTAACTTTTTATTATTAAGAGCAGACATAGGGCTTTCAATATAAAAATATTTTAATATCCTAAATAACAAACATATAAAGTACAACCACCCTGGGACTCTGTGGGTGGGTTTTGAGAAAACTGCACTAAATAATAAACAGACCTTTATATAAAAAAATAAAGTAACAATACTCAATAGTAACAATGTTTAATATTCAGCTGGATGAATTGGGCTGGATGGTACTGCTTATAATAAGATCTCAGGTTAGTAGTATCGCCAGCTTTCGTTTCCACTGTTGTGAAACAAAGTAAACATACCGGCTCATTCATGCTGATGGTTTTTCTCGCTCATTTGGTTTAAAGCCAAAATACTCTCACACTGGATCCGTGAAATGTGGCTTTAAAAGAAATAAACCCACACGATTTATTGTGATTAAAAAAAGTATTGTACGATAAGTTGATAACATCGTCATCGCGAGAGGCCTAATCACAGCATCCAGTCACCCATACACCTCGCGACACTCACCTACTGTCTCGCGGAGCTCAGCTACTGTACCGCGGAGCTCGCCTACTGTCGCAGGGAGCTCACCTACTGTCGCAGGGAGCTTTATCTACTGTCCTGCGAAGCTCAGCTATTGTCCTGCAGAGCTCTTTAACAATTAAAGAGCTCCGCGTTACAGTTAAAAAGCTCCGCGAAAAAAAAAATTGAAAATGAGAATCGATTTTGAATCGTTCAATGTTAGAAAGCGATTTTATCCTTCACCCCTTCTCTACAGTCTACAGTCCAATCAAAAGGCAGTGGGTTTATCCTGCACTACTACAATCAATCCCACAACACAGTAAAGCTCAGCACAGTCAGCAAGAAAATGCTGACAGCAAAAGACCCATTCTCTTCAACCACAACACATCCAGTGTTTGCATTAGAAAAAAAAGCATCAGCGACGGCGCAAGATTAAAGCCCAACAGAGAGACAGGGGGCGAGAGTTCAAGCCATACTATGAGCTGCTTAGTCACATTTGCATTCTGTTCTTTGCATTGAAGCGTCAGTAAGCTACTCTGATTCTGTTAGACTGACGCGGCTACATGTTAAGGACGTGAACGAGGACTATAAATGCATTTAATACCAAATCACAGACTGCTACTGCGAAACAGATTATAGCCACATTCATTTAGAAGTTAAATAAAACTGCTGAAGGGCCTTTACTCCAATATACAAACAAACAATGCAATAAAGGCCATGTAGAGAAGAAGCCTTTTGCAAAACAAAAGTCCCGTTCAACCTTAGTTCCTTCCATTTTGTTAAAACAATTAAAATAAAAGATAAATAAATAAATGCTTCAGGAGACATGCAATTTGTTCAACAGACCCAACCACAGAAAAACAACAAAGGCAAATAGCTCAAAGGCAACCCATTCAACCGTGCAACTGAAAGAAAAGGTGTTCCTTTATGATAAACCCGCTCTAAACACACAAATCATACCACTGAGAACACCTTTTAGCAGACATTACACAGCAGTTACGCTTACTGTTTACTCCCAAGTGTTTCAGGCCTTTAAATAGCAGCTATTTTAGCATTTTAGCATCAGAAGACTGAGCACTGATGTCTAACGTATTAACTGTCCATTAACACTGTCTATGTACATATTTCCATTATAACAGCCTTTAAAACATTCTTAAAAGTAAACTAGTCTTAGATTTTTTCTACTGAACAAATTTGCCATAGTTCATATACCACGGTGGGTGTAAAAAGTTTAACAGCACGTTAATACATACAAGTGTATCTTAAAAAATATTGAATATCATTTAAAACATACATTATTTTCAGTAATTCAAACTACAAACTCATTTTATATAGATGTACACACAGAGTGATATATTTTAAGAGTTTATTTCTTTTATTGTTGATGATTATGAAGCTTACAGCCAATAAAAACTCAAAAATAAGTGTCTTAGAAAAGTAGAATATTATATATTCAGACCAATTGGTACTTTTGGCAGTAGTGTGGGCAGTGTGCCAAGTCCTGCTGGAAAATGAAATCTGCATCTCCATACAAACTGTCAGCAAAGGAATTCATGAAGTGCTTTAGAATGTACCAGTAAATAGATATTAGAGCTGGGCAATATGGATAAAAAACTAAATTTTTTAAACTCATATTTTTACATGAATGGCGATGTACTATATGTACACATCGTTAAATTAATTAATAAATCCGATTTAATAGTTAAGTTAATAACAAAAAGGCACATAAACAAGGCTGCACATAAACAGGAGATATATTCTAGGAGATGGAAAGATCAATTTGCTATGTATTTGTATCAATGGAAAATGACAATTGTCATAAGCTGTCAGAGCCCTGAGAGAGCACAATTATCCTTGCTATCTCTGGGTGAGTAAAGTACAGTAGATGGCGGACGTTCTTTCCTCTCATCACTCCTAGGGTGATGTGGATCAGCACAAGGCTGCGTCTGTGAGCTGATGTATCAGAACCGAGTCACTGCGCTTTCCTCTGAGCACAACTGACCACATAAAAAAACTCAACAGATTGCTCAACCCTAATAGTAAATATGTGCAATAGTTTTACAACGCCGTTTTTAGAGGAACATCCTGATTAAGAAGCATCTTTCTCTGAAAAAAAGTGAACTGGCCTATTTTCTAATTAGACATCTCTTTTTCAGCCGTCAAAAGCTCTTGTAATCCAGCATGACTGCTTAATTTTCTATGCTAAACCTGAATGAGCTGATTAAGCTGAGAGCATGGCTCCGTGGTAGGGTGCTATTGTGGAGCGGAGGCAGTGGGGCAGAGCTGATCTG
The DNA here is from genome assembly GCF_023375975.1 of Astyanax mexicanus. NCBI lineage: Eukaryota > Metazoa > Chordata > Actinopteri > Characiformes > Acestrorhamphidae > Astyanax > Astyanax mexicanus. The sequence goes on from NC_064409.1 coordinate 3,205,970, forward strand.
CCTTATCACCACAGGCCCGATATCCAGAGCCGTGTGGAGGAGACTGCTGAATGAGTCTCTACGGCACAGCTCTTAGTCAGACTGTGGAGCATGACGAAACCTACTGGAATGCTTTCTCATCGCCACAGAACTTTTCCCATGCAGCACAGCTCCACACGCTCTGACTCAGCAGCGCACTAACTTTAGACACAGCGTCTGAAAACACAAAAACACGCCACACACTATTCACTAGCAGGAAGAGGGGCTGAACTGTATGACTCTTCCTATTCTTCCCTACTCTTTCTATTTCTAGTCTTGTTTATTTTGCAGAATGAAAAAGCTGTACTATATTGTCAGGCATTTTTTTGCATGCACGGCCTGTTTAAAAACCCATTTACATGTCAGGATGTTTGTCAATTGTCTGCCTGACATTACACCACTAAATCTTGAGGATTTCTATTAAAGCATTTCGTAAAAAAAGCCTTCACGTTTAATAAGGAACATTACTGAAAAGTATAACTGGAATCGTAAGCATTACGTTTAATTCATGTTATTGTTGATGATGATTATGGCTTACAGCCAATAAAAAAACTCAAAATCAGAATACCCTAGAAAAGTAGAACATTATATAAGACCAATTGGTACTTTTGGCAGTACTGTGGGCAGTGTGCCAAGTCCTGCTGGAAAATGAAATCCACATCTCTATAAAAGCTGTCAGCAAAGGAAATCATGAAGTGAAGAAGAATCATGAAGGTACCAGGGAATAGATATTAAAGCTAAGCAATATGGATCAAAACTAAATACTATGTACTATATTGTCAGGCATTTTTTTGCATGCACAGCCTGTTTAAAAACCCATTTACATGTCAGGATATTTTGTCAATTGTCTGCCTGACATTACACCACTAAATCTTGTGGATTTCTATTCACGCATTTCGTAAAAAGCCTTCATGTTTAATAAGGAACATTACTGAAAAGTATAACTGGAATTGTAACCATTACGTTTATTTATTTTACTGTTGATCATGACTATGGCTTACAGCCAATACAAAAACCCAAAATCAGAATACCCTAGAAAAGTAGAACATTATATAAGACCAATTGGTACTTTTGTAGCAGTGTGGGCAGTGTGCCAAGTCCTGCTGGAAAATGAAATCCGCATCTCCATAGAAGCGGTCACCAAAGGGAATCATGAAGTGCTTTAGAATGTACCAGGGAATAGATATTAAAGCTGGGCAATATGGATCAAAACTAAATACTATTTTTTTTTGCATGCACGGCCTGTTTAAAAGCCTCTTTACATGTCAGGATGTTTGTCAATTGTCTGCCTGACATTACACCACTAAATCTTGAGGATTTCTATTCAAACATTTCATAAAAAGCCATAAAAAGGAACATTACTGAAAAGTATAACCGGAATTTTCATACAAAATATAAAAAATATAAAAAAGTAAATCTGCTAATGTCAAAATATAATGAATAAAATCATAAAATTGTTTATTTCCTGAACTCTTTCCATTTTAAAATCAATATTTTCCTGAATACAAATCATACAATTCAAGTCCTCCAAAGCTTTAGTCTCTTTATGTTTGTCTAGTTTTTACATCTATTATCAAACTAATCTGGAATTATTAAGTGATGTAGAGAGTGAACAGACAGCTTCTCTATGTAACCTAGTGCTGGGCGATAAAACGATATCGATAGTTATCGAGGAAACTATATATCGCGATAAGTCGGGGCGAGAAATTCGATAAACTAAATTTTCTATTTCCCGTTTAAGTAGCGTTGTGAACAGGCGCAGCACGAGATCAGGCAGCACGCTGAACTGCTGCTTAGCCCAGTACAACCCCTCCCCTCCCTCTCCACCATCCCCCTCTCCACCATCCCCCTCCGCCCCACCCCCCGAGCCCCTCCACTCTGAACTCCTCACACAGCGGCTCCTTCTCTCCCATTTACTGGATAAACTTCATTTATACTATTCAGCGGCGCTACACTGGAAAACTCACCTCTTAAATATGAGGCATGCGTCTCCAAGATATTTAGAGAGGTGAGCTTGTTCAGATTTCTGAAGGCAGGTAACGCTGCTCTGTTTGCTGCTAGTTAGATTAGCTTGTCTCCAGTTTAAAGTTAGCGATGTTTACGGTGTAAAAGGGATCTGTGCAATCTGTCATCATTAGCTAAGATGCTTTCACTGCTTTTTACATTCTAATAAACTAATAGGTAACGCACGTTAGCCGTGTTAATCCACGTTTCGTGTAAATTAAGGTTAACTTCAGCACGAGTGAGGGGTTAGTATATAAACACACAGAAAGGAAGCACTTTCCATCTTTTTTCCTAACTCTCACTGTTTCTGTTGGAAAACCCTGAGGGCAGAATTCTCCTCTGTCTGTGTTTTTAGTTTTTAACAGATAGAGAGTCTGTTATGCTGGATATTTTACTAAATACAGAAGATTATATAATCTGTCTAGCTGTATTTGAACTGAGCTAAACATTGCTGTTACTGAACTGGAGTTTTAAATACACTTAAGTAATGTAAGTCTAGTCTACTGAAAGCCAGTAATGTTAGTATAAATCTGTACTGCAGTAGAAGTGGATCATTTCAGAAACTTGACTTTATTCCTCCCACCTCCATTACAGGTCACTTACTTTAAAATATTTAAATGTTAGCTTAATTTAAATGTAAAAAAAACCTAAAGGCTCTTATTAAAAAAAAAACATAAGCAGTAAATAATCTAAAATTACAACAAATAGAAAATAGAAAAACAGTAAAACATATGTAATACATACTTTTTATATGACCAAAATTAAACTAGACTGAAATGTGACTAAAACTAATAATATCCGATAGACTAAAATGTAACTAAAACTATTATACATTTTAGTGAAAAGACTAAGACTGTATCAAAATCACCTGTCAAAATGAACACTGTGATATACTCTTGTATTTTGCTTTATGTAGTTGCCTGCATTCAGGGAGGGGAATGATCTTTTGATTAAATATAATTTTATTAAAAAAAAATAAAGTGCTATTGCAATTTAAATTAAACAGACATATAATGTAAAGGGTCTTACATATTTTTTAGTTTATATATTTGTCCCCTTTTTAAAATTAATTTAAAAGCTGTACCCACCTGGCAAGATGTTAACATCCTAGTGTCTGTCCACAAGGCTCTGAGCCTGCTAGTGATTTTGGCCATAACTCCCTTATTCTGTCACTTCTGAGTAAAAAAGAAACCTTTAAGTGTAACAGAAAGTGATTTGATTTATATCGTGATACATATCGATATCGGCTGATATGAAAAACTATATCGTAATAAGATTTTTTTCCATATCGCCCAGCCCTAATGTAACCTGTTGAAAAGCCTTCAGTTTTTAGAATGTGAATAACTTATTTTACAGCAAAGAATAAGGGTTTTGTATCACCTACACCTGTAGCTTGTATATGGGACATATAAAAGGCATTTTAAGGGGTTAAAGGAGAAATCTAGTGAAAAATTGGACTTGTAATCCAATTGTAGTTGTAGTAAAACATGATAGTAAGCCTAAATTTTGTGGAATAGCCCACCACCATTCTTCAATTCTCATCCAGCATTATAAAAAGCCGCACTTTTACCCAATGCTCTCAACAGATTCCCAATGCTAGTAATTGGGCATAGAGTTGCCCATAATGAAATTACTATTTTTACACAATTAACAACAAACTTAAAGTATCTTTACACTTTATTGTTAGATTTCAGAGGGTCCTGATATTTAAAACAAGACACTGAAAGTTTGGAAAGTACACAAATATCTTATTAAAACACTGTTCTGGAAAACATGATTTTCAGCGGTCTGCATAAGAATGAACAGCAGGAATATACAGGAAACAGCATAAACTTATCTTGGGCAATGTTGCTGCTATTTCCCTACTTCTTTATACTATTCTGTGTATAATTTCTTATCTTATCTATTTAATATTGTGTTTTTATCCTTACTTTTATCTTATTTTTCGTATATCTATCTATTTTTTAATTGCTCTTTGGGTGTAAATTGGACCGTGAGAATACAATTTCGTTCCACCTCATGTACCACATATGTGAAATGACAATAAAATCTCTCATTGAATTCTTGAATCTTATGCCCCCTTCACTTGCATTGTAAAGCATGTTGGGAACATCAAAAATCAATCTAAATGCCCTGTATTTGGGAATGCTGGGGAGAACAGAGGTGGGCTTATTGACAAAAGTTCGTACTCATCATCATGTTTTACTACAACAAAAGTCCATTTCACATCAGATTTCTCCTTTAAGAAACATCTACTGATTTTCAGTGGCCCCACTGTTAATATAAAGGCTTTTTGACACCCTAATGGCACTGCATTTGCTTTCAAAATGTACCAAATTCACTGGAATCTATTCTTCCATCTACCCGTGCAGTGCTATCTATGCTTCTGGCTGCCGCATGATAAAGCATAACAGAGCCACGCCCACACTTAACAGTTGGCAAGCAGCTCCATTCATTAAAACCTGCTCTTTTTCTTTCTTTCAACAAACATGCCTTTGCTGATTAGGGCCAGAGTTCCAGTTCACAGCATGTTTCCAAAACGGTTCAATCTTATCTGGATGGTTTATCTAGGTGCAGCACCACGTGTGTTGCAACAGTACAATTGTATTGCAAATTTTCTTGCAAACATTCTCTGCTGAGGTGTCATCGTTGCCTTTGCCTTTCCTGCCATCATAAGAGCAAATATACTAGCGCATCCCAAAAAATAAGAATACAATTGAAAAGTTACCTTATTTAAGCGTTTATTTCTTTTATTGTTGATGATTATTATGGATTACAGCCAATGAAAACCTAAAAATCAGTGCCTTAGAAAATTAGAATATTACATAAAAGACCAATTGGTACTTTTGGTGGTACAGTGTGGGCAGTGTGCCAAGTCCTGCTGGAAAATAAAATCCTCATCTCCATAAAAGTTGCCAGCAGAGGGAAGCTGTAAGATATGAAGTGCTGTAAGATTTTGTGGGAAAACAAAACTGCACTGACTTTAGACTTGATAATAAAACACAGTGGATCAACACCAGCAGATGACAGACATGACTCTCCAAACCATCACTGATTGGTGGAAACTTCACACTAGACCTCAAGCAGCTTGGAGTGTGTGTCTCTTGATTTCTAAATGAAATGTAAAATTTATTGATGGTCAGTAAATTTTGCTTCCCTTTGCCGACATCTGTTATGGAGATGCGGATTTCTTTTTCCAGCAGGACTTGACACACTGACAAAAATACCAAGTGGTCTAACACAATATTCTTATTTTCTGAGACACTGATTTTTGGGTTTTAATTGGCTGTAAGCCATAATGTATTTTGCATCAATTCGCCTAGTTTTCTAATCGATTTTTTTGCTGCAGAGGATGCGATTAGTTCTTTTATTTAAAAAAATAGACATGCTATAGGGCAGCGATTTTCAACTGATGGGTTGGGACCAAAAACTGGGTTTTTAAAAATACTTTTACGCTCATCTGATTTTGTACTCAACTTGTATATTGGGGGAAATTTAATGTACACTGAATGCAGAGACATGCAGATTATTGAAATATCAAATTTTGTGGCCGTATTTATTTTGAGCAGTTTTTAAATTTTTTGAGCATATTTAATTCGTAGTTGTAGTTGTTAAGTTACTCTTTAGTTTTCTAAAAAGACTTGCTTCTAAATTCACTTTGCATTCACATGTATGTTTAAATGGGTGCATACTTTTTTTTTTTTTTTTGCCACTTAAAGAAAACTAACTTGAATGCTGCGTGGATATTTCAGCTAAGCAACAGCACTTAATATTTTAAGCCATATAACGTCATGTCTGTTTAGGTCACTGGTCTTTATTATATATTAATTAAAAAAATAATAATTAACGCTCATCTGATTTTGTACTCAACTTTTATACTGGCGGGAACAAAAGACAGAGTTTCTTACTAATGTTCTATGAATGCAGAGACATGCAGATAAGTGAAATATCAATTTATTTTGTGCATTTTTTTAAATATTTTATTTGTAGTTGTAGTTGCCATGTTACTCCTCAGATTTCTAAAAGGAATTGCTTTTAAATTCACTTTGCATGCACATGTGTGTTTAAATGGGTTTTGAACGCTATTTATCAAAAATACGTTTGTTTGATTTGTATTAATGACCATGAGAAAATGGGTTGATAACCCCTGTTATAAGGGAAAGGCTTTTTTTTGCCACTTAAAGAAAACTAACTTGCATGTACCCAGGATATTTCAGCTCTTAATATTTTAAGCCATATAACGTCATGTCTCTTTAGGTCACTGGCCTTTATTATATATTAATATTAATTAAAAATACTTTAATGCTTATCTGATTTTATACTCAACTTTTAAATTGGCGGAAAAAAAGAGAGTTTCTTAATAATGTTTTCTAAATGCAGAGACATGCAGATAAGTGAAATATCCATTTATTTTGAGCAGTTTTTTATATTTAATTTGTCGTTGTAGTTGTTTTGTTACTCCTCAGTTTGCTTCTAAATTCACTTTGCATGCACATATATGTTTAAATGCGTTTTTGAAGGCTATTTTAAAAAAAATAATAAGTTTGTTTGATTTGTGTTAATGACCATGACAAAATGGGATAATAAGCCCTGTTACTCTTTTTTCATTTTTTTCTTCTTTTTTTTTTTAACTTGAATGCTGCATGGATATTTCAGCTAAGAATCAGCTCTTAATATTTTAAGCCATATAACGTCATGTCTCTTTAGGTCATGGGTCTTTATTTATTCAGCTAGATAAGAGCACGGTGTATATCAACTTTAATTTCAAGTACGCTCTGCTCTGTCTGTAACAGAGAAACTAGAGGAACTTGAGCTTCTCGACTTCTTCTCACTGCACTGATCGGATATCAGGCATCATTAGAACCAGTTCTTTTCTTTTATAATGTATAATGCCCACATGGCTCGCTATATAACAAAACGCTCCGGTAGAAACTCAACGTGCTTCAACCTGATTAAAAGAGAAGCCTGCATAATTCTGAAAAACAAAAAAAACGCCAGATTGGAGGAACGTCCGTCCTTCATTAAAACACTCACACAACATTTCTCAGTTACACATGAGGATGGTTGGAGTGTTGTTCACAGCGGAACACAACAGAACAAATGTCTGATTCAGGAAATTTGCATACAGTCGCTTCTCGCTCCTGGCAGAGACCAGTACAGCATAATTAATCAGCAATGCTTTGTTTTTTGAGGAATGCTAAAAAACTCTTCCAAATCTTTCCAAAATCATTAATTATCAGGAATTAACTGATGTGGAAAAGTAATATTACACGCTTATATACGCTGATATAAATATGTAAATACATAACATGTAAATGCATTTTGGCTTTTAACTAGCTTTAAACAAACAATAATAAAATGAAAGATTTCTTCTAAGAAATTTGTCTTCACATTTTTTTTTGGTCCACATTTATTGAGCTAACTGCTCCTTATATAGACTTTTCTCAGCTTTAAAACCTCTTTATTAAATTAACAAGTTCAAAAATAAGGCTGCAACAATTATTTGATATAATCGACAAAGTAAATTACTTAATTTTGTCGATTACAAATTTCATTGTCGACTAATCGTTCATTTGTAACTCCAAAAGAGTTCAAACATAACAGATCACATATTTACTCACTAAATATCAGAACTTTCCACATTTAAACAACATCTGGACACTTAAATGGCTTTTAAATCTTATGTTCAGCTGTTTCTATCTTATTTAGAGAGATGGAGGACATGGCACAAATGATAGTTGACTAATTGACTAAATCTGATCGAAATAAAGCCAAAATAAAACAAAAATAACAGATCTAATAAGAGAATAAAAAAAAACTCCAATATATTGTGATATGATATTCTTGAGAGCAGCCTATTTTGTATTGATTTTTATGATTGTACTCCATTTACTTTTATTTTTTGTGCATTCATTCATTATTATTCATTATTATTTTTATGCTTTCAATAAATATGCTACACTTTTTGTTATATTACACTACTGTTTTATTTATGTGTTAATTTTATGTACTATTTTATAAGAATTCTGGATCTTGGTAAGTTAACGTTTACAGAATAAAATAAACATTTTTAGATGTTTTAGCTTTAGATGCACTGAATGTATGAAACACTTAAATGTAAAAATAAATGAAATAATACTTCAATATTTATTATTATTTTGTTGCAACATAAAAATAAAGTCTGGCCAAGAATATAGCTATCACAAAAAGACCATTTAATAATATAGTTCAGTCATATCACCCACTCCCATTGGCCAGCATCATTGGTCCCTTTCCGGCGTGCAATAAATATATCAGTAAGTATTGGTTTGAGACATCTACACATCCAATACCAACATTAATCCAATATCACTGTGCGTCCAGAGTTTCTACCGGAGCGTTTTGTTATATAGCGAGCCATGTGGGCATTATACATTATAAAAGAAAGGAACTGAGAGAGAGAGAGAGAGAGAGACAGAGAGAGAGCAACAGAGAGATAGTGAGAGACAGCAAGAGAGCCAGCAATTCAGAGAGAGACAGATAGAGAGAGACAGAGAAAAAGACAAAGAGAGAGAGAAAGAGAGACATCCAGAGAAAGAAAGAGGAGAGAGACATCCAAAAAGAGACGAGAGACACTTAAAAAAGAAATTCAGAGAGATCGAGACAGAGGGACAGAGAAAGACAAAAAGAGTGACAGAGAGAGATCGACCGAGAGAGATAGAGAGACAGCAAGAGAGCCAGCAATTCAAGAGAGAGAGAGAGAGAGAAAGACATAAAGAGAAAGAAAGAGGAGAGAGACATACAGAAAGAGACAAAAGAGAGACACATAAAAAAAGAGATTTAGAGAGATTCAGAGAGAAAAATATTCAGAGAGAGAGAGCAAAAGAGAGAGAGCGACCGAGAGAGATAAAGAGAAAGCAAGAAAGAGACAGGGATTCAGAGAGAGCGAGAGAGAGAGAGATCTAGAAAGAGAGTGGAACAAAGACAGAAGGACAGAGAGAGCAAGAGAAAGAGAAACAGAAAGAGAGAAAAGAGAGCGAAATAAAGAGAGAGAGAGGTCGAGCGATGCCTAAAATAATGCCGTCCTCCATGATGTCGCTCGTTCTGCAATTATTCACAACATACACTCAGCCATGGTGATGCCGTGTGTGAAGTGGGTGCTCAGCAAACAAACAGTTCCAAAGCTGAGTAGATCACAACCTGCAACCTGCAGTAGATCAAGAGGCTCAGCGGCCCACGGTTCAGAGAACGACTTTCCCATTAAATATTTCACTCCATCCTGCTGTAATTTTCATCACAAATGAAATATATGTGACCGGTACATGACTATATATTCATGACTGGACACACCTGTACTGGCTTACAATCAGTTTACTGAAAATAGTGATGTGATGTACGACAAATGTACCCATCTTCATTCATTTTTCTACATGTAAAAGTCATGATTGCCATTTTTCCTGTCTTGGGGCTGTGCTCACTAAAATGTATTAGATTGTTCAGTATCAATATATATAACCCTACATCCCTACTTGAGCTAAAGCGGGGGAAAAAAAGCAAATATAAAAAAAGAAAGTCCTGTGTTCTGAACTAGTGCATGAATGTCTGCAGTTTAACATGAAATATGAAACACAGTAAAAATGCAGTAATTATCTTGGAGTAGGGGTGTGCAATATCGTATCGTACTGATAATATCGCCAACAATTTTGAATATCATGGACGATATTATACCCTGAAATATCGTGCCATATCATCCCCCCCTAATTATCACATCAGAATACTACTTTTTTGTATTTTTTAACAAAAGAAAAATTCACACTGTTCTCATTACCCATTATATATCTACTAGAGACAGATTATATCTGTCCAGTATCATTTATTTTACTTTAATCCTGGATATATGGAGATATTTGGAGTCTATTATTATTAGCATCATGATATTCTGGATCATTGACTTCTGTTACAAACCTGATACAATTCTTTTTTTTTTTATATACGAAATATATAATAATCGTTATCGTAAAAAATACCATGAAATATCGTGATATTATTTTAGAGCCATATCGCCCAGCCCTATCTGGGGGTATCAAATTAGCAGTCTAAGCTTTGTAGCTTTGAGTACACCTGATATAGGTAAGTTAGATCATTTTAAAATCACAAAATGGGCACTTTCTACTGTGAAATATCGTTTTTTTTTTTTTTTTTTTAAATGACTTATGACTTCGAACTGTAGTACTGCATTTTTGTTTTTTTTTATCATCCAACAGCAACTACTTTTAATTACATTATCATGCTGCTATAGCAAAACTCGCACTCTGGCCTACTATTAATTTTTTTGTGTGTTTTTATCTTTATATATATATATATATATTGTTGTATTCAATTTTTATTGTATTATTTTATTGTGTTATCTTATTTTATCTATATATCTATTTTAACAGCAGCTCTTGGGAGTAAACCACATGTGATGCGAATGACAGTAAAATCTCCTTGAATCCTTGACAGCATTGCCTTCTCTGGACGCAGCAGCAGTAGAGTAGTAGTAGTAGGAAGGGTTCTGCTCACTTTTTCTCATTTTCTGCTCAGTGTGTTGTTAATTTAAAGCACATTTGCCAATTAAACAGGTCTGCCCGTGCTGAACATTCTCATAAATAAATAAATTAAATTAAATAAATAAAAATGTAAGAAGAGCATATATATACCATCCACAGGCGATGTTTTTAACCTGCTGCAGAGTCCATTTACATCCGCGTACGTTTCCTGGATTTTGCGTATTCCCTCAGTCCCTCTCAGTTCCATGAGACCACGCAGCTCCTTGAGCGAGCAGCCGAATTCTCCTTCATGATTGGGCTCTGCCACGGAGTTCTTCACCCCACTGTAGGAGTTGTTAGCCATGTCGCCCAGTTGCACAGCACTTCTGCGACGATGGAAAAACGGCGTCCCAAAAGGAGAGCTAAATCCTCAGGAGAGCAAAGCCAGTAGTTCCCATAAACAGCTGACGTCCTTCAGAGGAGGAGGAAGAGGAGGACCGACTGTAGGTGGCAGGACTGGGACAATTCAAGAGCCATTTCCCTCAGCTTGCAGCAGAAGCTTATTCGTTCATGCTGACTGGAGTCTCACAGATCCACTGAACACTGGCCATACAGATCTGGGAGCTGAGAGAGAGGAAAAAGACAAATCAAAAAGGTTATTCACAAAAATAAACCAATAAACCAATAAAAACAGACAGACGGTGCAGCAGAACCACACCGTGTTGTTATGAAATTAAACACAGAACACCTGAAGTTCAGCAAAAGATTCCATTAGACCTAAAAATAGAAAGCAGGATCCCCAGGTCACTGGCTGAGGTTCAACATGACACACTACGCGCTTTTGCAGGGTAAATAGATCAGCATTTATTTGAGGAGCAGCGTGGGAACAAGCCTGCCATGCAGAACAGCATTTCCCAACTACTGTGCCATGAATAACGCTACGTACACAAGCATGTAAAGCAACTAAGCAAGAAAATAAATTATACTCACGGCCTTGGGTCTAAAATAAAACACCAATGTTACATTACGTTCTTAAGCAGCGTTGATTGTGTTGAGCATCATGAACACTGCACAAGTGCAGTTTACATAGTATATAAACCAAAACACATTGTGATTTCAGTCAATAAAATAAAAAACTAGGTGTGTGCCATATTGTAAAGTGTGTAATAATAAATATCGACTAGAGCTGGGTGATATGGCCCAAAAATCAAATCTTTAAATTTGTTAAAAAAAAAAAAAAAAAAAAAAAAAAATCAGATTTTCGATTTAAATCAATTTTTTTCCCTACTAAAACCAAATAGGTGATAAAGAAATGGTTAAAAACTAGTTTTTATTTATTTAGTTTTGTCTGTGGTGAAAATTAAAAGTCAGAGAAAATCGTTTTTTTATAAAAACACATCGTCCTTAACTGTAAATTCGAATTAAACGATAAAATTGATTAATCGCACAGCTCTAATATCGACGACATTTTTGAATATGGTGATCAATATTATACCCTGAAACATGGTGCCATATCAACCACCTCTATCACATCAGGGTACTACTTTTTCTTTTTTTGTTAATGTTTTTAGCAAAAGAAAAATTCACACTGTTCTAATTTTACTTTAATATATACCTACTGGAGACTTTACTCTACTAAAGATTATATCCGTCCAGTGTCATTTATTTTACTTTAATCCTGTATATATGGAGATATTTAGAGTGTGTTATTATTACTATCATGACATTCTGGATCATTGACTTCTGTTAAAAATCTGATACAATTCTTGTATTTTTTTAATATCTCAGTCAGGGATGTGCCATATCATATCACATATATGCAATAAAACAATGTAATGTTCATTTTGTTGCAGTAGTGTGTTCTTAAAATACCATGAAACATTGTGATATAATTTGTAAAATTGGCAAATACAATTAAAACAAAGTGCCAACAAATCGAGTTATAGATTATTTAGCTGCTTCACCACATATATCATTACTTTACTACAAAGCTGGACATTAAATATGGCAAAGACTGCAGTACAGAGTTGTGCACAAGCTAAATTACAGCCAATATCATCAATGTCATAATGTCATAAATTCTTGATAAATGGGCCAATTCATCCAGATTCTCCCAAGTTACCTAAAATAAACCTTTTTATATTACCTTTAAATAAAACTAAATCCTTAAACTAAATCCAGTACATGGCCTCCAGACTAGCATCAGTCAAGTGTAGTTTAGATCACAGTTACCTTTCACACATAAAATCAATTTCCTGCAGTTCTGCAAGTTTTAGCCTCTTAACCGCAGTGCACCCCACTTTTCTAATGCATTTAAAATAGACTTGTATAGGATTGTACGTTTGTGTAAATTGAGCCCTAATATTGAAGGTAATTTACAAAGCCAATTTAATCTATAATACTGTCGATTTAATCACACATCTGCAAAAAGACAAGCCCAATACTCATAAAACACTTTATATTAAAGCATGAATCTTTTGAGGAACATACTGTATACCCTTATAAAAGGCAAAAGTCTATTTTCAAAGAAGCGCTGCACAGTTAAAATAGCAATCCACCGAAGTCAGAGCACACCTGGCTCTTATAGGGAATATGAGGCAAGTGACACACTGATATGTTTTTTGCACATTGCACCCAAAAAAAACAATTAAGAGAATTAGTACATGCCTTTTGCGCATTTCGAGCTGAGCAAGGTGTACTTTTCCCGCCGTTACGATAGCAAAGACACACTGACACGGCCCTAAATCAAGCTGCACAGTGTGCAGTTGATGACTCACCTATAGATCACTAAAATAAGGCTCTAAGTCTATTGATCAAGACCATTCAAGTCACATAGAACAAGATGACATTTTCTTGTAATTCTATGTTTCTCTGTTTTCTAAACAGTGCAGCCTGTAAGAGCGAGTTCCCTACAGAGTAGAAAGCACTGCTTATACAACTCTCACGCTTTCAGGCATCATCACTGAGAATCAGTTTGACCAAGATGACTGAAGTGCCAACATTTGTTGCACAGTGACAGTTTAGGGTTGCAGAGCAGGTCACGTGTCACAACAGTGGAAAATCATTGTGACTGGATTGGCAAACTCGTAGCTTGGGATAGTATGGGTGAGAAATGGCTCTCAATCTTCCTAACTGTTCCTATACTGGGCTACAATGCAGATCTGTGTGACTTTCTGAATTTTTGGGATGAGTAAAGACAGAATAAATAAGAATGTCTGAAATGTGCAATTGCTTATATGATGAAGGTGCCATTTGTATTAATGTGCAATTGCACAAATACCTATACATAGCAAAATCAGAGAAACTGAAGTGGTCCAGAGCTGTATATAATGTATATATTTGAGAAAAAAATATATATTTTTTTTATTCTATAAACTACGGACATTTCTCCCAATTTCCAAATAAAAATATTGTCATTTAGAGAAATAAAAAATAAAAAAGGTGCAGAGCTTTCAGACCTCAAATAATGCAAAGATAAATACAAAGATAATGCATAAAGTTT